>NC_134505.1:4681161-4758661 GCF_040206685.1 Ascaphus truei | reverse complement strand
TAATTCACCCAAATTTGGGCGTGACTTAAAGACCTTCAAAGCCGATTTTTTTTAATTTATTTTTTTGGCCGCAGTGACGTGACCTGCAAAAAACAAACAAAAAATAAAATAAAAACCCCACCTTTTTCTTAGAAATGTTTATATTTCCTCATTCTTCTTTAAACTATGTCTCTACTTGGGAGTCTTTAAATAGAAGCTGTAGTATAAGCTTTAAAGTGTATTTATAGGCTGTACCACCACCGCGTCTCTTAAGCTTTTATAGAGGTTGCCTCGGAGGTATGTAAGTGGATATTTTGGGCTTGTGGCCTTCTGGGTAATTATTACACTGTGTGTGTGTGTGTGTGTGTGTGTGTGTGTGTGTGTGTGTGTGTGTGTGTGTGTGTGTGTGTGCGCCAGCACACCTCGGCCTAGCTGTTGTACCTATGTTGCAACTCCTTGTGGGTTTCTTGGCTTCAGCCAGTTGCCTTGGCAACCCCTCTGCTTTTTTTTTTTTACCAGGCTGGATTGCACCAGCGTGCTGTCTCTTAGTACCAGCAGCCATCTTGAGCAGTCATGTCTCCTAGCCTGTTTTTTTACCTATCCCTATATCCTGCATTTAGCCCACTTCCCTCATAGCTCCCCCTCCCCCTCCATTGCTCTCGTGTTCCCTCAGTACTTCCCCCCCCCCACCCAACCCCTATTTTTATTTGTGTTGTTGCCCCAAATAAACACTTCGGCGAGTAAGGCCGTGCTTACAGTGCTGGCGACGGCGATGCAAATTCGCCCCAAAACAAAAGCGTTGCCGCCGCCGCCGCCGCGTGCGCTTATAGTGCAAGCGACGGAGCGATGTCGCGAAAACCCGCCGCCGGCAAAATTTAGATTTTTCAAGGGCCGTCACGTGACGAAATCAAATCAAATTGCGGGAATCCCGCGATGCGGCCGACCGGCGAAACATAACTTTCGCCGGTGGCGACGGGTGACGTCACCCATCGTGTCGCCGTCGTGCGGCACTATAGGCAAAGCCCAAGAAGGTTCCCTTGCTTGATTTATAAGGTTCTCGGTTTTCTAAAGGAACTCGTGATCTGGAGTGGCTCATTTGTAGTTCAAACTACTACTTAAGGCTCTGGCCAATGGTCCCATGTCATCACGAGACTTTGGTCCAGCCCTTGTCCTGCCAAGTCCGACCCCAATGCATTTTTTGGGGGGGTTAGTACCAGTTCTGTATGCCTACGGATATTTGGGGAAAACCATAACTGGCCGCCGGTCTCGGGATGACCCAACCAGTTTGACGATACAGCTCAACCCCGCTGTAACGCGATCCGCTACAACGCGAATCCGCTTATAACGCGATGTCCGCGTGGCTCCCAATTTATCGTATTTATGAATACTTTATGAATGCTTTACAACACGGTTATTGGTTTCATAAATACTTTACTGTACAATGCACACAACGGTACATTATTTCTAACGCGACCCGCTTATAACGCGGTGTGTGATTCTTTGGACCCCCAAGCACAGGCGTTATAAGGGGGTTGAGCTGTACCAAGGGGGCGAATGCATATACAGCCATTGTCGTACGTCAAGGAGCAACATGGCGGGTTCTCCAAAATCGGTTCTCCAAAACCTCATTTGCTGAGCTCCAATGGTCGATCAGTTTGTCCACATGTATGGTCAACTAGGACTTCAGCTAGCATTGAGTTGGTGCACTGGTAACTAGCAGCTGTGTAGAATGAAACTTCTAGCTGTCACTGTGTGTGTGTGTGTGTGTGTGTGTGTGTGTGTGTGTGTGTGTGTGTTCTATTATCTAATGGCTTCGGCAGCTGTTTTACATAGCGGCTTTAAAATCCCTTAAGAGTTGTAGATACAAGACTCTGGAGGGGATGTCCAGCTGTGGGTCGCCGGTCCTAGTAGGGATTGAGCCCTCAAGGAAGGACTTGCTAATGGCAGTGACCCCGTTTTTAAGGGTCACATCTGGGCGATTTTGCCTTTCTCAATAACTACAATCTAGCACCAACAAGTTAAAAAAAAAATCGCTTAAAGTTAGTTTATAAAACAAGATGGGTTTGAGTTTGATCCCCACCCCACGCCCCCCTTTTGTTGAACACTTCGACGCGCGTTCGCCTAGGCAACACCCCCTCCAGGTCTACTGGGTAAACACACAAAAATAGCTCTTCCCCCACCAGATGGCAAAGATGTGGAGGGTTTGACAGCGTAGCATGAAATCGGAAAGTGAAGGCTCGATTATGCTCACGCCACAAACCTATTTCTCCGTGTAATGTCCTAACGTGGTTAGACTCTGCGCCCTCCGAACATTAAACGTGTCTCTTTCCCCCCCACCCCCCACGGCCTTCCAGCGACGCTGCAGTCGTGGGTAGACTGGACCCTTTGGGAATGGGGGTGTCCCCCAGTGAGCATCCAACTGTTGCAGCTCTGTTACACCGTGAACCTGCCCCGGCGTCACAGGGCCTCGCGGGGACTGCTTAATGCGCGAGGGGGGGGGGTGCAGATGGGCCGTTGAAAGACGTCAGTGCCCTTATCTGTGTCTAATTAGTGTAAACACGCAGCACAAGGTAAAGGGCACAAACGCGCCCCATAAAACGTGTCGCAGGCTGGCGTTCAGTGGCTTAAGTGCCGGGTTTTCCATTTACAGGTTGTTTTGTGTGTGTGTGTGTGTGTGTGTGTCTGTGTGTCTGTGTGTGTCTGTGTGTCTGTGTGTCTGTGTGTCTGTGTGTCTGTGTGTGTGTCTGTGTGTGTCTGTGTGTGTCTGTGTGTGTCTGTGTGTGTCTGTGTGTTTATACACATATATATATATATATATATATATATATATATAAAATTTCATATATATATATCACACAGCAAATGGAAATATTACTGTATGCTCATCTGCATGTCTTAGGCTGAGTCCATGGTGACTCAGTCCGTGCGGAGGCGCGCTGTGGCTGAGGCAAAGCGGGTTCTTTCCCTGGCCTTTGTTAGCGCGCCGTCGGGGGGGGGGGAGGGGCGGGCCAGTGACGTCACGGAGCTGGTTCGCCCTCATTGGGCGAACCGCTCACGTGACCGGCCCTGCGCTCCCGTGAGCGCGCAAATTTCAAATTTTCCTAAGACCTAGGCGAGCCCCTACTAAAGCCGCTCTCATTGCGGCTGCAGTCGCTCACTGGTAAGTGAGAGCGCGCCTCAGCACGGGTCAGCGCACAAGGGCTGACCATGCCCGACGCCTTACAGGTGTGCAACCCCCGCCTTTCACCATTATTATCCAGCACTTCCACTGCAACAAGGGATTCTGGGAAATGACATGCAAATGAGCACACTGTCACCTTTTGCTTCAAAACCATTCAACATGGTCCCCTATAGGCTTAAGCTTGCTGCATGGTCACAGCTTTTGAGCACAGCCAGGGTTACGATGCAGAGCCAGCAAACCCACCCACAGACAGACCCATTAAGGTCGAAACAGCTGTGCTCAAAGCTGTGACCATGCAGCAAGCTTAAGCCTGTAGGGAACCATGTTAATGGTTTTGAAGCAAAAGGTGGCATGTCATTTCCCAGAATCCCTTGCTGCAGTGGAAGTGCTGTGTGCTTAGTGATAATGGTGAAATATTTCCATTTGGGGTGTATATTACACACACACACACACACACACACACACACACACACACTCTTGCACAAATACACTAAATGGTTTGGAGGATTTCATTATTGCAGTCGGCTTAAAATATTTTGGCTAAAGGATTGAACTAAGGGAGCCAGATTTACGAGGAAAGAAAATAGATCAAATACATAGCAATGTACTAACGAATTAGTCACGTTGCCTGTAGCACTGGAACTTGTCTTTTGTTGAATACATTAGGTCACTCTCCCAGTAGCACTCCTATTGCGAGAGATGTAGATACAGCTCAACCCCCTTATAACGCGGTGCTTGGGGTCCAAAGAATCACACCGCGTTATAAGCGGATGGCGTCAGAAATAATGTTCCAGTGTACGCATTGTACAACAAAGTATTTAAGACGCCAATAACCGTGTTGTGAAGTAGTCATACACGCGAAAAATTGGGAGCCACGCGTGCACCTCGATATAAGCGGATTCGCGTTGTAACGGATCGCGCTATAACGGGGTTGAGCTGTATACGTGTGCTAGTCCAACAGACTACATATAATTGTAATTACCCCCCAAAAAAACGACAAATCTGGCTTCCGCGGTCATCAGCCAATGACGTAGCGGGTTTCTACTGGTAACAGGTGGCCGCGTTGTTGTCTTGTACGTAACTACAAAGCATCCCTTCTTGGCGCCCCGAGGCACATCATGGTCACGTGACCGCTGCACGGTCGTGATCCTGACATCAACGTCTTCCCTAGAAAAAGGAGCAAGCCCACCCATGACATGGCTACTAGATCATGGAGGGGGGGGCCCTGGCGCGTGGTGCCTACCTCATGGGTGACCCAACGGGTGATCAGCAGCTAGGGCGTCCCTGCAGCTGGATGTGCCACTGGTGAGCTCCTCTGAACCTCCCAGGTCCTTTGGGGGGGGGGGGGTGGAGTTCTTGCTATTGGTTCTGGAGCAAAATTGGATTTCATTCTTCCCAAACATGTCAATCACAACCAAGCTCTGAAACAGTGGTCTTTTACACATCAATTTGAGCGTACCTTGCGTTGTCCTAAGGGCATCTGTGCTGTCAGGTGCAGGGTGCGGACTTCTAAGGATTCTCCCACAGGTAATTAGGGGTAATTATAGGAGACTTATATGAACTTGTCTCCTCTGAAAGGCAAGACTCCGGTTCCTCTAAGGTGACAACTAGAGTGCGAGAAACGGTCTAAAAGGCATTTGGCTACATATTTTTTAAGAGGTTCCTTTCCCCAAACTCTCTCTCCCTGCGAGATGATGATGGTTTCGCCGAGCCTCAAAGGGTTAATAATGTTGGCCACCCAGCAAAGCTTCCGGCGACCGTATCTCCACGGACGTTATGATTTTTAACGTTCGGCGAATCGTTTTTTATGAAGGTCGCTCTTGCTTGGTCGGGAACCTCGCGCAGAAAGGCTGGTCTCGTCTCCTTTGTTGCGGTAGGAAAACGCTTGGGTGGAAGAGGAGACATCTCTCTCTCTCTTACCGGCTTTGGACCCGTGTGACATGTTTAATAGGGTCAAGGGTCAGTCGGTCCTAGGACCAAAGTGACCTAACGGCATTGACCTGTTTAATTGGCCCGGGCAAGGGACTGATGACCCTTTAAACCATTACATGGGTCAATACCACTGGGTCACTTAGGAAGGGCTGACCCTTTAACCTAGGACCAAAGTGACCCAGTAGTATTGACACACTTAATGGGTTAAAGGGGTCCGTCTTTGCCAGGACCAATTAAACAGGTCAATGCCGTTAGGTCACTTAGGTTAAAGGGTCAGCCCTTCCTAGGACCAAAGTGACCTAACGGCCGTAGAGTGTAGCTAATTGCCACCTCCTTTTCTTGAAGGATTTGACCATTTTATTTTTTTTAAATTATTATTTATTTTTTAAGGTTGTAGCGAACAAATGTTTTGGAGCGTTTTTTTTAAATTAATTTAATCTCTTGATCGGAATACCCGGTCAGCACTTGTATACCGTAGTTCCAGGGCTGGTTTGTACCATGGCGGGGGGGGGGGGGGGGTGGGGGGCCGGTGCAGTGTACGTGTGGGGGCCTCTTATCCGCCCCTTGCGTCAGGTTCCTGGAGATGCCGGCTCAGGTGACTTGTAACCACCACCACATTTAAGGTGTGGTTACAGAAGTTGGGCCCGGGAGAGAGAGAGCTGGGCCCAGGGCAAACCCACCGCCAGCACCACCATTAAGCCCACCCGTAGTAGTTCCCAACTTTTTTGGGGGTTACATGTGAACCCCCTGCTAGAAAATGATTGTTCCACACGGACCCCTAACACAGCTTATTGCCTACTCACCCGGCTATCTCTAACAACCCTTCGACTTGTCCCAAGCAGTGTAGTGTCCTAAGCTCGTGGAGGTTGGCCCGTACTTCGGTGAACACCCAACCCACACCTTGGCGTGGTCATCACCACAGGAGCTTCCAAAATCTCACCCCACAATACCTTCCAGCGGCAGACACCAGGCATCATGGGACGCGACTTTGGAAGGTCACGGGCAAATTGTCCTCTGCACCAACCCACGCCAGGAAGGAACCCAGTATATACCGCCTTGGAACCGCCGATTTACCTAGACATTGGACATTGCTTTGTGGGCCAAGTCGTATTCATTTACGTTGACCGTTATTTTTAATCTGAAACTCGTGCTCGTGACGTTTGTTTGGCTAATTATACGTTGTACCGTGCATGGATTTTGGTTTCCCCCTGTGGGACTAGCTATGAAAAGACCTCGGGACTCCTTGGAACCCCCTTTTTTAGAATGAATTCGTACAATCAGTTGTGGAACCACCGACCACTGTACATGTTTGTAAATATACTAGTGTGTGGGTCGGGCTTGTATAATTTAAGGTCTCTTTCACTACTCTACGCCGCTCTACAACTCCCCCTCCTGTGTGTGTGTGTGTTTAATGTATGTGTACACATTTCTTTCTACTGGAACGTTGCTGTAGAGCATTCCTGAACATGTTGATTTAACCATTTTACAACAATCTAACAACGCTGTGCTTGGGGGTCCAAAGAATCACAACGCGTTATAAACGGATCGCGTTAGAAATACCATTGTGTGCATTGTACAACAAAGTATTTAAGACGCCAATAACCGTGTCGTAAAGTATTCAAACATACGATAAATTGGGAGCCACGTGCACATCGCGCTATAAGCGGATCCGCGTTGTAGCGGATCACGTTATAACGGGGTTGAGCTGTATATAGGTAACATTAAGTGAACAGGGCTATACATTATATATAAAGATGTTGCATGAACAGCAATGTTATTGGTGTAGAGGAACAGTTACAGAGTGAGACCTCTTTGGTCTTGAAAGAACTTGGAGGCATTGGAGAGTCTCCGGTAGACTGTTCCAGTTGGGCGGTGCACGGTAAGAGGAGCGGCCGGAAAGAGGGGGATTAGATGGGATCTTGATCTTTTTCATAGCCCATTCTGCTTCTTTTTTTTTCACAGTTGCCTTCCACAGCCCTCCAGTGAAAATCAAAAAGGAGCAGCACAGTTCTTGTTCCGACCCGTCCCTCTCCTGCAGCCAGAAGCGGCAGTTTCAGTACCACAATGGGGAACAGTGCCTTTATGCCAGGTGAGCGTCGGGTACCGTCCTACCCCCCCCGACTGTGCCGATTTTTAACCGGTACTGTTCCTGCTGGAACTTCAGCTAATTTAAAGCATTTGATGACTTCTCGTGTGTGTGTGTGTGTGTCTTTCCCCCCCGTTATCTCTTAGCATACGATACAGGCAAGGGATTCTGGGTAATGACATGCAAATGAGCACTGTGTCTCACTTTTTGCCCCTTACCATGGACCCTATATGGGGCAGGCGAAAGCTTTACAAGGGGGGGTCCATGTTAAAATGAACAAGAAGCAAAAGGTGTGTGTGCTCATTTCCATGTCATTACCCAGAATCCCTGGCTGCAGTGGAAGCCTTGTATGCCAAGAGATAACGGGGTAGGGCAGGGTGGCAGACCTGGCTGAGACATGTGACTGTGCTCACACCGTGGGGGATTCTTATTGGCTGTAGAAGAATACACAAATACATCCATAAATACACATTTTGTAGGTAGTAGATTCGCCTATAGTAAATTGTCCCTGTGGGGGTCCCCTGCCTAGAAGCTCCTCTCTCTCTCTCACATCGACAAACTGTAGCAAATACACTGCACCCATCTTTGTGCCAAATGTTCTAGAGTGTGGACAGTCCATCAGGATAGTTGCATTGGCCGTACGTCGATATTATTGCCCTTCCATAGAGACCGGTGAGCTGGCCAAGCTTCTGCTGACTTTTGTGGCAGACAAAGGGTTAGAGCATCAGTTACTTCGTTTTAACCTATTAAACATGTCCTATTTGTTCAATTTTGGTCCAACAATGGACCTTTTGCAATGTCTTGTAGGTCCACCCTCGCCGTGACGGGTTTATCTGGTGGTGGTACGAATTGTCTCATGTGTTTCCCCCCATCTTTTTAGTGCCTATGACCAAACGAGACAGGTTGGCATCAAGTCCCCGAATCAAGGTGCGCAGATGTCGCCAATCCAACACTTCTCCAGACAGGACAGGGGCTTTGTCAACCCGCAGAGCTCGTCCCAGTCTGTGTCAACCGGAGGATATCTCGTGGAACACGGGTAAGGCGATTTCGAACAAGCCAACTCAAGGACTCGTTGACCGAATATGCAACAGCTGCTGTATAGCTCCCCATTCAGTCTGTTGTAAACACCGCAGATAAAATCCTCATGCCCAAATTGCCCTTATGCTGGTTCCCTGTAAAAGAGTAGCGTGATCTAGAACCGTAAATTGTATGAAATTTTGCATTTTAATGTATCAATGTTTTGGTCTAGCGTGAAGCTCGGACATAAGACCACACCGTCGATGCATCGGCACTCCGGACTTGTACCCGTCTTGTATACTTGCCGTTAGTCCGATCTGTAGCCGATCAGATGCCACTGCTTTCAGTTTCCGATGTTCTGTATCAATTGGCACATTTTCCTTATTTACATGTTTGGATCTGCTCCCCAGTCCTGAGGAAAGCTCGTATGGATGGGACTAAAATATCTTCTAGCACAGGGAAACTGTAGCGCATGTTGACTTATGGACAGATTTCCCCAAGTGGGATTATGCTACAAGACACCTTCCAACAGGGAAGACCCCTTACTGCTATCTCAACCTTAAGGGTCATAAGTGGTCTTCCAGCATCTCATGGAGTAGAACAGTGTAGTACATTTGGGCCATAATATTTTAACCCTTTCTCCATGTACCCTCTGCTATACCCCAACCTGCCTCTTCTCCATTGCTCCTGTCTCTACACCACTGAGCCAACTTATGACATTCTCCCATGCTGCACTTTACCTTTTTGGAGGGGGGTGCTCCTTATCAACCTCTGATTCGTACCCACTTTCCCTGTGTTCAAAACGAAACTATCACTTCCTAGAGAAACTCTTTCAGTAGTCCACCCACTCTCGTATGTGTTCTATGTATACTGCACTGTGTCTCCTTTCATTCCAACGTATGAGTTGACCAGTGGACTTCCATCTTCTGGACTCCTTTGTTCTTAATATTGTCCCCTGACCATTGCCCATGAGCTAATCTTCCTGGCATGGGCCGAAAGGAACACTCCTTACAGTAAGGCATCCAGTATCAAGTCTTTCTGCCGTTGATTGGAAGTTCTCATCTGGTAATTTCGAGGGCATCATTATATTGGTATAAGACTAGTGAGATCCTACATAACCAGACGCTAGTTAGAGCAGTGTTCTCGTTTTGATCAGTGGAAGTGGTGGGAACGTACCTGGAGGCACGTACAGATGTTTTTTGCCTTAAAGCATATGGTTCGTGGTTACCCCTAAACTTGGTCTCCTCATCCTCTCAGCTCCCGGTACCAGCAACCCGTAGAGATGTGCCACTCCTTCCCATCGTCTCAGAACATGAACAGAGAGTCTCCTGCCACTTACCAGCGTCAGATGTCTGACCCATGTCTCCAGTACCCCCAGCAAGGCTTCAAACAGGAGTATCATGACCCGATGTACGAGCAAGCAAACCGCGCGGGTACCAGCAGGGCTCACAGATACCCATCCAATGTGGTCATCAAGCAGGAGCAGACCGACTATGCATATGACTCAGGTAGGACAACTGGGACCTCTAACCTGTTTACAGTACGTCCACCAGTGCATATGACGATGGCAAAACTCGAGTGGCCGGTGGATTGTATGAGGCCGAGATTAGCGGAGTAGAGTGTAAGGCCTAGGAGTTTCAAGGCGTAGTGCCCTGTAGGACCAATGTGAACAAATGGCGATTTTTATATTTATTGATTAAATATTGGCGATTTCGTACCGGTAAATGTCTCCTTGCTTTTGGAGGATCTTGTTGAGTCTTTTGTTGAATGTTCGCACGGTTTGTCAAAAGTCGAGATCGTTTTAGGAAGGGCTAACCCAGAGTGCTGTCTCCAGCTCTGGAGACCAGATCCCCCCCCCCCCCCAGTAGGAGTTGGCTTCCTTAAACTAATCCAACCACGATAAAAGCAAAGAATGTGTCGTTTTCAGAGAAACAGAAGGCAAAATGCATTTTTTATGGGCCTTTGAATGAAGGGGGAGAGGGATGGGATGTTAGTCAATAGTGTTTGTTTCTTTATTAGCCACCCTGTACTCCGAACTGAAGATGAGGGGGGGGGGGGTTGCTTGTGCAAACTCTTGTTGAACACTGTGACATCACCTCTCGCATTTGTTGGCTCCGTAACAAAACACGTGGTTGGTTGACAACCACGCCCCCCATTCAGAGGAAGAAACCCCCACTGTCCGACCAGAGGGGGAGGGGGGGGAGGCGTGCATGACAACCGGCCAGTTGTTGCACAGCGCTGGACGCGTGCCTGCTTATCAGCTGTTTGTGTAGTCGCCCTAGTCCAGCTCAGCGTGTTTGCTTTAAGTTGTAGCTGTTCCCACAATAGCTCCATTCATCGATAAGCGATCGTTTCCAGCGACCTTCTGACTCCGGTGGAACAATGGCATTCCGCACCCGACTGTGCCGTGGAAAGCTAGGGTGGTGCGTTCGCCAGGGTTGGTTCGTGCTCTGGCATCGGGCGGGCCTCTGCACCCAAGAACTGCTGCGTTCTCGGCTTAGAAAGCAGGGGGTCTCTGGAGCTGAACCCCAATCATTTCGGCTTCGGGACCCTCTGCTTCCGGAGATACAGACTAGACTAGCCGCTCGACTAGACTTTGGAAGCTGCCCGCAGTGAGGGACAGGGATCTCTTCCCAACCCTCCCCCCCCCCCCCCATGTTTGGGGGATTATTAAGCGTGTGTTCCCCCCACGCGCTCAGGACACTATATACTGCCTGGGATCGGGCACACAGTTTGGGGGATTATTAAGCGTGTGTTCCCCCCACGCGCTCAGGACACTATATACTGCCTGGGATCGGTCACACAGTTTGGGGGATTATTAATCGTGTGTACCCCCCACGTGCTCAGGACACTATATACTGCCTGGGATCGGTCACACAGTTTGGGGGATTATTAAGTGTGTGTTCCCCCCACGCGCTCAGGACACTATATACTGCCTGGGATCGGGCACACAGTTTGGGGGATTATTAAGCGTGTGTTCCCCCCACGTGCTCAGGACACTATATACTGCCTGGGATCGGTCACACAGTTTGGGGGATTATTAAGCGTGTGTTCCCTCCACGCGCTCAGGACACTGTATACTGCCTGGGATCGGTCACACAGTTTGGGGGATTATTAAGCGTGTGTTCCCCCCCACGCGCTCAGGACACTATATACAGCCTGGGATTGGGCACACAGTTTGGGGGATTATTAAGCGTGTGTTCCCCCCACGCGCTCAGGACACTATATACAGCCTGGGATTGGGCACACAGTTTGGGGGATTATTAAGCGTGTGTTCCCCCCACGTGCTCAGGACACTATTTACTGCCTGGGATCGGGCACACAGTTTGGGGGATTATTAAGCGTGTGTTCCCCCCACGCGCTCAGGACACTATATACTGCCTGGGATCGGTCACACAGTTTGGGGGATTATTAAGCGTGTGTTCCCCCCACGCGCTCAGGACACTATATACAGCCTGGGATTGGGCACACAGTTTGGGGGATTATTAAGCGTGTGTTTCCCCCACGCGGTCAGGACACTATATACTGCCAGGGATCGGTCACACAGTTTGGGGGATTATTAAGCGTGTGTTCCCCCCCCACGCGTTCAGGACACTATATACTGCCTGGGATCACTCACACAGTTTGGGGGATTATTAAGCGTGTGTTCCCCCCCCACACGCTCAGGACACTATATACTGCCTGGGATCGGTCACACAGTTTGGGGGATTATTAAGTGTGTGTTTCCCCCACGCGCTCAGGACACTATATACTGCCTGGGATCAGCACACAGTTTGGGGGATTATTAAGCGTGTGTTCCCCCCACGTTCTTAGGATACTATATACTGCCTGGGATCGGTCACACAGTTTGGGGGATTATTAAGCGTGTGTCCCCTTCACGAGCTCAGGACACTATATACTGCCTGGGATCGGTCACACAGTTTGGGGGATTATTAAGCGTGTGTTCCCCCCACGCGCTCAGGACACTATATACTGCCTGGGATCAGTCACACAGTTTGGGGGATTAGTAAGCGTGTGTTTCCCACACGCGCTCAGGACACTATATACTGCCTGGGATCGGTCACACAGTTTGGGGGATTATTAAGCGTGTGTTCCCCCCCACGCGCTCAGGACACTATATACTGCCTGGGATCGGTCACACAGTTTGGGGGGTTATTAAGCGTGTTACCCCCACGTGCTCAGGACACTATATACTGCCTGGGATCGGGCACACAGTTTGGGGGATTATTAAGCGTGTGTTCCCCCCACGCGCTGAGGACACTATATACTGCCTGGGATCGGGCACACAGTTTGGGGGATTATTAAGCGTGTGTCCCCCCCCACAAGCTCAGGACACTATATACTGCCTGGGATCAGGCACACAGTTTGGGGGATTATTAAGCGTGTGTTCCCCCCACGCGCTCAGGACACTATATACTGCCTGGGATCGGTCACACAGTTTGGGGGATTATTAAGCGTGTGTTCCCCCCACGCGCTGAGGACACTATATACTGCCTGGGATCGGGCACACAGTTTGGGGGATTATTAAGCGTGTGTCCCCCCCCACAAGCTCAGGACACTATATACTGCCTGGGATCAGGCACACAGTTTGGGGGATTATTAAGCGTGTGTTCCCCCCACGCGCTCAGGACACTATATACTGCCTGGGATCGGGCACACAGTTTGGTTAGCGATAGTCTGAGGAGTCGGAACAAGATTGACTCATTAGGGGCTCAAATATTGTCTAGCAGGGGGAGCACAGTGTGATTAAAGCTGGGAACCGCTGATCTAGATAGATGAATCGCATGTCTGCGGCTTCGAAATCAGGTGTTTGATTCGAACCTCCAGGAACATATTTTGAAATCGGATCAAAATAAGCGTCTCCAGCCCAAGAAACGGTTCCTCTCCGTATTTATTTCTTTTATTTACAAATGGTCAAATTTTATTATTCCACTTTTTTTTTTTTTTACATTTTTGGGATGGTTTTCGTGTTTTTTTTTTTTTTAAATTATTATTATTATTATTATTATTATGAAATGAATAACACAAAAAACAAAAAACCATGGAAAACGTGGGACCACAATGGCGAGTGAAAATGCATTCGCACGTATATACATTTGCGCGCAGCGGGAGAGATTTCCTGTGCCGCCGGCAGAGGCGTGACGTCGCGGAGCTGCTTCGCCCTCCTTGGGCGAAACCGCTCGCGTGACCCGGCGTCGCGCGGGAAAAGTACAAACTTGCGCCAAGCACCGGACTCCCCGTCGCGCTCGTGCCCGCGCGCTCTACATCGACACGTTGGCGTCCTAGTGCTTGCGTTCGCCGCTCGCGCCGTCTCCTGCACTGCGGACGCAGCCTTTTAAACCCAGCCGCGCCTACGTTCTCGCCGTTAAGAGGAGAAGCTAAACGGGCCCTTTTTAGAAGCTTTTACGTGGTAATGTCCCCGTGGGAATTGGATTGAGGAAGAAGGGTTGTTATGGTCATTTCTAAGTGTCTTGCCCACTTAGTCAATGACAGACTTGTGTATACTTGTGTATACGTGTGTGTAAGAGACGTGTGCAGAGGTACATATGATGGAGGCCGATTCGAGTGAAATTATATCTTGGCTTTATTGAGGCTGTTCCTTTATCCGGGCAAAACTTACAAAAAATAACAAACCCCCTGTCCCTGTGTAAGGGGTAACTTACTTCCCCAGACCCTATCTGCAGGACTGGAGGGATAGTCCCATTACCAGCCTATCACCCCAAAATCTCAGGAGGAACCTTAAAGCAGGTGGCCCTCCATGTCAGTCTCTGGCAGGTTTCTGCGTCCGGGAAATGTAGGTCTCTGGATCTCGGCCTTTGTGCTCAAGACAGTTGTCTGTGTGCAGGCTTCTCTGCTCTCCTTCTGTCAGCACAAATGTGAGCTAAAAAAAATAATCTCTCTCCTGTTTCTCACGTCAGGCTTTTTTTTTTTACAGAGCGCTCATTAGTCCAGGTGGAGGCCGGTTAATTGAGTGGCTGCAATTAACGCTCTCTCTCTGCTGGATGCTCCGAGGCTGCTTTATTTAGCCAGGGATATGTCCCTCTTATAGCGTGTATACGTATATATATATCTGTTCCTTTTCTGGCTTCCCTTAAGACTTAAAAAAACCTGATTTTAAACCGGCGAGGGAAATGTTTTAAAGCAGGAAAACATGTGAAATTTTGTATGGTTTTTTTATTATTATTATTATTTATTTTTAAACCGTTCTATAGTATTGGGACTGGTTTTATTTTTTATTTTTCCGTTTATTTTTATACTTCTTTTGATGGCATCATTGATGAGGTTTTAAAAGCATCTTTTGATGATTTCTGTAGAAGGCTTTAACCCACCTCCCCCAGCAGTGCCAGATCTTTGCCACACTTCTCTCCTTGTGATTAATTTGTTGCCAACGTTTCCCAGCAGTTTGAGCTGCAACCTGCAACAATAGATAATGTTCCCTTTTTGTAACGCGGCAGCTGCAATGTATCCTAATGCTACTCTGGCTACAGGATTGATAGAAAACTGAAAGGCGGCCATTATGTTGGGCATGTAGAAGAGCTGCATTAATTGGGGGTCAGTCCCTCCTAGGACCAAAGTGAATGAAGGTTTGTGGGGTCATATACAGGTTAATCCTTGGGGTTCCCCATGACCTAGCTGCCACGTCAAGAGGTCAAGTCGTCCACGGGCCTCCAGCCAATTTTGTAGGGTGAGGTGGCGTTCTCTGGAGCCAGCAGGGGAAGGGGGAAGGGGGAGGGAAGGTCTGACTTCCGAGGAGAGGCTAGCTAATTTAGATGTGTTTACATTCGAGAAGAGGAGCCTTAAGAGGGGATATGATCACTGTATACAAGGAAACGTCAAAGGAACTGTCCATCCCAAGGGCGCTACAAAGGACACGGGGTCATCCCTGAAGGTCGGAGGAAAGGAGATTTCACCATCAACGAAGGAGAGGGGTTCTTTGCAGTAAGGGTCAGTTACAGTGTGGGGATTCATTGCCCATGGAGAGACTGTGATGGCAGATACAGCGGATATGTTTAAGAAAAGGTTGGACATCTTGTTAGAAAGGAAAGGTACACAGGGATATACCAAATAAGTAAACACGGGAAGGACGCTGCTCCAGGGAGTAATCTGATTACTGGGGGGCAGGCAGGAATTAATTTTTCTCCTTATGAGATATCATTGGATGATATGACACTGAGGTTGTGCGTTTGCCTTCCTCTGAGATCAATTTACTGTAAGTATAGATGTAGGATAAAGTATCTGGCGTCTACATTTAGCATAGGGTGAACTCGATGGACTTGCTCTTTAAAAAAAAATTTAACGCTCGTCTACTATGTAATAGAATTTCTCTGCTGCGCACACTGTCGCCGATATCCCGATCACGTGACCGCGCGAAGCACGAGCTGCGTAACTGCTCTGGTGGCGTTGCTTTCAAAGGGTTCTAAAAAAAAAATGGAGTACGTAACCCTTCGAGTGCCCTAGCACGTAGCGACTACGCCATACTCTGACCCCTGCCCCCATCCCCCCCTGCGCTCACAGGGTCACAAGCAATATCCTACATGTGTTTTTTTTTAATACATCAGTTCTGTACTGTGAGAAAACACTTGTAGCATTTAAAAAATGAAGAAAATAAATGTTTTAAAGACATTTTTAATGTTTCTAATGTAGGAAGCATTTTCAAAGTCACACCCCCTTCCCCTTCTGACAGGCTCTGGCTCCTGAGCCCCGCCCCCTCTCTCTAGCAGTGCACCAATTGTATCTAGTAACTGCCCAGTCACTTATATTCCAGGACTACATTGCCCACAATGCTGTGCAAGAACTGACTTAAATAACCCTGTAGCAAGCGATCGATTTACAGGAGAACGGATCGATCTGCAGCTTGGCTAATCGCTTGTCAGTGTGCAGATTGTATTGATGCACATATTGAATAGGGGAAAATATATATATATATATTTTATTTTTTAAACGGCAGCTTTAATCAAACTGAATATTGGCATAATTGGCAGTGGTGGACGTTGGCTTAAAATTAGCTCTGCTGTGAGTGGGGGAGGAAAATCCGAATACAGCTCAACCCTGTTATAGCGCGATCCGTTACAACGCGGATCCGCTTATATCGCGATGTGCACGTGGCTCCCAATTTATCGTGTGTATGAATACTGTACAACAGGGGGGCGCAAACTTTTTTCCCTGCGCCCCCCTGACGGCTGTCCCCTCGCTCCCGCGCCCCCCCCAACCCCAACTTACCCGCGCTCCGGCGTAATGACGTGACGTTGCCATAGCAACGTGACGTCACATGACCTCGCAGCGTCATTTTGACGCCGCGTTGCCATGGCGCCGCAGGGAGGAAGCCACCGGAGCCACGGTAAGTTAGGTTTACAGAGGCCCTGCAGCTCCCCCGGCACTTAATTTAAGTGCCTTCGGGAAGCGCGCGGGGCCTCTGTAAACCCCGCGCCCCCCGTCGGCAGTGTCGCGCCCCCCCTGTGGGTCGCGACCCACAGTTTGCGCACCGCTGCTGTACAACACGGTTATCGGTGTCTTAAATACTTTATTGTACAACGCACACAATGGTACATTATTTCTAACGCCATCCGCTTATAACGCGGTGTGATTCTCTGGACCCCAAGCGCAGCGTTACAAGGGGGTTGGGCTGTATATTTATTATCGTTGGGTGGGTTGGGAGAAGCGATTTGGAACTAGAGATGGAAACAATATTTCTACTTTGAAGCTTCTTTACGGATCAATTTTTCTTTGACCATTAAGTGCAGCCATTATAGTGAACGCGATACCAAAATTAAAAGTAGCAGTACTGTGGGGGGGGGGGAATATTCACGATTGAAGCAGGGGGTCTCCGGAGCTGATCCGTGTTTGTTTTTTAGCTGCGGGTGAACCCCCTTCCCGAGACCACAGACCTCCGTAGGGGGTTTGCCGGTAGCAGCCCCGGCTGGGCGGAGTGTGTGTGTGGGGCTATCAAAATGGCGGATTCAAAGCTCCCAAATCGCATGGGCCAGTAGGACGCCGTGACGTCATCCCTCGCGGCTTCCTATTGGCCGGCGTGACCTGGGCATTTAAATCTGCAGGGCTGCTGTATCTCGGGGAGAGGGGAGGGGGGGGGGCGGGATCCATCTGCTACTTTTCGAGTAGGGCGCACTTTAACCCCTGCTGGTACGCAGTGAGCAAGTTTAAGGGGGGCTTAAAATGTAAGGAAGGCGATTACACCGACATCGTACTTTTATATAGTGCTGAACGCGTACGCCGCGCTGTACCTAGAATTTACCCCGCAGAGCTTGCAATCTAATTGTTTTAGTGCCTGCAGCACAGGATGATTTGGCAGCTTGTCAAAGGTCACAAGGTGGTTTGAAACAAGTTCACCCACTTCAAAGGCAGTGGCATTACCACGGTGTGGTATGTGGTAATGTCACTGTCTTGCAAGAGGGTAGATTGGTTTTAGACCTGCTCTGTGCAGCGGTCACTTTAAGGGGTCAGTCCCTCCTACGGTCAAAGTGTACTAATGGCAGTGACATGGTTAAGGGGTCAGTCCCTCCTAGGGGCAAAGTGTACTAATGGCAGTGACATGGTTAAGGGGTCAGTCCCTCCTAGAGCAAAGTGTACTAATGGCAGTGACATGGTTAAGGGGTCAGTCCCTCCTAGGGGCAAAGTGTACTAATGGCAGTGACATGGTTAAGGGGTCAGTCCCTCAGTGGGGCAAAGTGTACTAATGGCAGTGACATGGTTAAGGGGTCAGTCCCTCCTGGGGGCAAAGTGTACTAATGGCAGTGACATGGTTAAGGGGTCAGTCCCTCCTAGGGGCAAAGTGTACTAATGGCAGTGACATGGTTAAGGGGTCAGTCCCTCCTAGGGGCAAAGTGTACTAATGGCAGTGACATGGTTAAGGGGTCAGTCCCTCCTAGGGGCAAAGTGTACTAATGGCAGTGACATGGTTAAGGGGTCAGTCCCTCCTAGGGGCAAAGTGTACTAATGGCAGTGACATGGTTAAGGGGTCAGTCTCTCCTAGGGGCAAAGTGTACTAATGGTAGTGACATGGTTAAGGGGTCAGTCCCTCCTAGGGGCAAAGTGTACTAATGGCAGTGACATGGTTAAGGGGTCAGTCTCTCCTAGGGGCAAAGTGTACTAATGGCAGTGACATGGTTAAGGGATCAGTCTCTCCTAGGGACAAAGTGTACTAATGGCAGTGACATGGTTAAGGGGTCAGTCTCTCCTACGGTCAAAGTGTACTAATGGCAGTGACATGGTTAAGGGGTCAGTCCCTCTTAGGGACAAAGTGTACTAATGGCAGTGACATGGTTAAGGGGTCAGTCTCTCCTAGGGGCACAGTGTATAATGGCAGTGACATGGTTAATGGGTCAGTCTCACCTAGGGGCAAAGTGTACTAATGGCAGTGACATGGTTAAGGGGTCAGTCTCACCTAGGGACAAAGTGTACTAATGGCAGTGACATGGTTAAGGGGTCAGTCTCACCTAGGGGCAAAGTGTACTAATGGCAGTGACATGGTTAAGGGGTCAGTCTCACCTAGGGGCAAAGTGTACTAATGGCAGTGACATGGTTAAGGGGCCCGTCCCTCCTAGGGGCAAAGTGTACTAATGGCAGTGACATGGTTAAGGGGTCAGTCCCTCCTAGGGGCAAAGTGTACTAATGGCAGTGACATGGTTAAAGGGTCAGTCTCTCCTACGGTCAAAGTGTACTAATGGCAGTGACATGGTTAAGGGGTCAGTCCCTCTTAGGGACAAAGTGTACTAATGGCAGTGACATGGTTAAGGGGTCAGTCTCTCCTAGGGGCAAAGTGTACTAATGGCAGTGACATGGTTAAGGGGTCAGTCCCTCCTAGGGGCAAAGTGTACTAATGGCAGTGACATGGTTAAGGGGTCAGTCCCTCCTAGGGGCAAAGTGTACTAATGGCAGTGACATGGTTAAGGGGTCAGTCCCTCCTAGGGGCAAAGTGTACTAATGGCAGTGACATGGTTAAGGGGTCAGTCTCACATAGGGGCAAAGTGTACTAATGGCAGTGACATGGTTAAGGGGTCAGTCCCTCCTAGGAGCAAAGTGTACTAATGGCAGTGACAGGGTTAAGGGGTCAGTCTCTCCTAGGGGCACAGTGTATAATGGCAGTGACATGGTTAATGGGTCAGTCTCACCTAGGGGCAAAGTGTACTAATGGCAGTGACATGGTTAAGGGGTCAGTCTCACCATGGGGCAAAGTGTACTAATGGCAGTGACATGGTTAAGGGGTCAGTCTCACCTAGGGGCAAAGTGTACTAATGGCAGTGACATTGTTAAGGGGTCAGTCCCTCCTAGGGGCAAAGTGTACTAATGGCAGTGACATGGTTAAGGGGTCAGTCTCACCTAGGGGCAAAGTGTACTAATGGCAGTGACATGGTTAAGGGGTCAGTCCCTCCTAGTGGCAAAGTGTACTAATGGCAGTGACATGGTTAAGGGGTCAGTCTCTCCTAGGGGCAAAGTGTACTAATGGCAGTGACATGGTTAAGGGGTCAGTCCCTCCTAGTGGCAAAGTGTACTAATGGCAGTGACATGGTTAAGGGGTCAGTCTCTCCTAGGGGCAAAGTGTACTAATGGCAGTGACATGGTTAAGGGGTCAGCCCCTCCTGAGACTTGGCAGGCGTTTTTAATTCCTCGGTCTGCTCCCTTTTATCCAATTTCACTCTGTTGAACAAGAGTTTGCACAGACAAAGCCCCCTCCTCTCTTCCCCCCACCCCCCCCCCCGGCTCTCTGATGAGAACAGGGTGAACTAAAGAAGGAATGCAACCTGTAACAAATTTCAGAAAACCAAAAATGACAGCAGCCGGATCTTTGCTATTAGCGCGGTTAGGTTTAGGGGGAGGAAAAAAACACACACCAATAGCCGGTCACCTACACAATGTAGGAAAAACGGCGAAACGGATCTCTCTCCGGCCTTTTCCTCTCCGTGACCTTGGGGCCAGAGAGGCAGCGTTCTCTGCATCCTACCAAGCGATTGAGTTACAACCTTGAACTGCATATCCCCCCTCTGCCCCCCCCCCCCCCCCGCCTTCCAAGCTGCCTGGCAGTCTCTCTCGCGTGTGCGTGTGCGTGTGCGTGTGCGCGCTCACACACCGCCCCCCCCCCCCCCCTTTTTTTTTTTTTTTCTTTGAATGGAGTCAAAAGGAATTTCATTCACAAAATGGAGGGCGGGCGGAAGCGCTGCAGCTCCCTGTAGGGCCGGGGCTGTGGTGCCGGCTTACACGGGCGTCTGACATCATGCCCCAGAAATGGGCTGGCTGGCGGTAACATGATATGTTCCCTGGGATTCTGCCGCAGGCTGCTGGGGCACTGACTGAAACGCACACACGCTGTAAACACACACACACACATACTGTACACGCACACAGTTGCATAGTGTGTGAACACATACGCACACACAAACACACTGTGTGTGTGTGTGTGTGTGTGTGTATATATCTCTACACACACTCAAGCTTTTGTGTTTTTAACATCTGCATCATTTAAACAGTAGTTTAAAAGCAGTTCCCAGTAGCTGTGTGTGTGCGGTAACTTATGGATTGCAAGTTCCTTGGTTCAGCCTCCGCCTGTTTCTGTTTTTCTTAAGATGTATGTACTCAGTACTCTTGTCCTCCCTCCCACAGGGTACGACCGTTGTATATGTTGGCACCATACAAATAGTGTAATCATTAAAAATGTGTGTCTAACACACACACACACACACACACACACACACACACATATAGATCTATCCCACCCCACCACACATGCATACATACATATCTAGCTATATCCACACACCATACACACACCACACATACACACACATACTCACATACTCACACATGCATACACATACATACACACACACACCGTGCATACACACCACACCACAAATGCATACATACATATCTAGCTATATCCACACACCATACACACACACCACACATACACACATGCATACACATACACACACACACACACACACCGTGCATACACACCACACCACAAATGCATACATAAACATGACACATGCATTCACACCACGCATGCGTACATACACACACCACACATGCATACACACATACAGTCATACACACATACATACATACACACCACACATGCAGGCATACATGCATACACCCACACCACACATACATGCATACACCCACACCACACATACATGCATACACCCACACCACACATACATGCATACACCCACACCACACATTCATGCATACACCCACACCACACATACATGCATACACCCACACCACACATTCATGCATACACCCACACCACACATACATGCATACACCCACACCACACATACATGCATACACCCACACCACACATTCATGCATACACCCACACCACACATTCATGCATACACCCACACCACACATTCATGCATACACCCACACACACACACACACACACACACACACACATACAGACACACGTATTAGAAAATGACGTGTCTCCCACTCACAAGATGTAGCGCGTTGCTCTGTCCCGTTTTTCCAGGCTCTGTGTGTTTATCGCCCAGCGTCATTGTTGAAGGGAGATGTATTCATCAATAGCACTAAACCTATTAATGGCTCCACTTCCTCCTCTCACCAAACAGATGTTCCTGGCTGCCAATCAATGTACAGAAATGTTGAAGGTTACCCAAACGTTGACGGTAAGTCTCCGACATTCACGAAAAGCTTTTTGATCTAATTCTGATTATTTACCTTCTTGAATGGCGTTGTCATCCGAAACGAATAATGTATGTAGGCCTCGTTAACACCCCTCCCCCCCCCCCCCCACACCCTCCCTTGCCCCAACGTTGTGTGCGTGCATGGTCTCCGGAGCTGAACCGCTCCTCAATGCCGCTCAAGATGCACAAGTGTAAAGGCAGCGCCGGTACCATCCCTTCCAGGGGAAACAAAATGGCGGTTTAACCCCTCTAATCGGCCCCATCCTCGTGTTTTTGCGTCATCTGTCGCAGCTTACTGTTGTCCCACGTGACCGGGGGGGGGGGAATTTAAAACGTGCGCCCGTACCGGCGCTACCTTTAACCGGTATGTTTCTCGGGAACCAGGGCGGGCGCCAAATCTGAAAACTTAATATGGTTCCGGTGGGGTGGAGGGGGGGGGGGGGAGACTCCCTGCTTCCGGTCGTCGGTAAGGTGTGGGCGATTAAATTTTTTTTTTTAATATACTTGTTTAAATACCCTCAGAATTCAGAGATTGGCGGTAGATTGGCTCTGTAAGGGCTCATTTGCATGTCATTACCCAGAATCCCTGGCTGCAGTGGTAGTATTGTGCCTGAGACGTGAATGGGCTCACAAGTGGTGTTTTTATGTGCTGGGTTTTTGTCACCGTTTTACTCGCTGTAACTTACTTTTTGTGTGTAGTTTTTTTTTAATATATATTTTTGGACGTTGAATTTTTGTTTTTTTCTTCTGGCAGGCTACGGCTACGAGAAACCGTTGCGTGCCTTCCCCGACGACGCCTGCGTCGTACCAGAAAAGTTTGAAGGTCAGCGAGAACTGATTAAAACCATCTTTGTAACGGCCAACTATAAATGTGTGTTTAGTTCTACGGGGGGGGGGGGGTGGAAAAAAGCTTCCAACCCCAATTTCACAGCCACTTCACGCAATGTCAACAGGCGTGACCGATGCAGCCAAGCGCGTTCCAGAAGGGCCAGCGTCCTTGCTCTGCATATTATATTGCTCTGCAACATGATGACCCCCACCCACCCCAATCCCCCCCCCCCCCAAAATGGGTTACGTTTTGGAACGTCCTGAATATGGTGTTTTTGTTCCGTTCACAGCAGGAGACATCAAGCAGGAAGTCGGGACGTACAGAGATGGACCACCTTACCAGCGACGGGGGTCCCTGCAGCTGTGGCAGTTCCTGGTAGCTTTGCTCGACGACCCTACCAACGCCCACTTCATTGCGTGGACGGGCAGGGGCATGGAGTTCAAACTGATTGAGCCGGAAGAGGTAAGAATGACTTGGTTGACGTGTTGCATCCCGGATACTCCGTCACCGGTCAGATCCCAAATACAGCTCAAACCCCCTTTATAACGCTGAGCTTGGGGGTTCAAAGAATCACATTGCGCGGATGGCGTTAGAAATAATGTACCCTCAATAGCCGTGTTGTAAAGTATTCATAATTACGAAAAATTGGGAGCCACGCGTTCACCGCGTTATAAGCGGATCCGCGTTGTAACGGATTCGCGCTATAACGGGGTTGAGCTGTATTGGCATTTGGCATATAAACGTCTAAAACGTTGACTTGGAAACAGAGTTTGACAGCCCCATCGGAACCACTTGGCCCAACTTGCCTGACCCCGTTCCTGTTCTGCGGTTAAACCGTAAACCCTAGTTAATATTTGGCTTTCTTTCGTGTTTTGAGTAGCCTTATCTCTATCCCAAGCATTTTGTGAATTAATTTACGGTATTGGGCTCTGTTGCAAATATTGTCGAAAAAGTTTCGGAGGGGGGGGGGGGGGGATATGCCATTTTGGCGACCATGTTGGCTCATCTCTGGTCCGGATTTAATTGCTAGCTGTTGGGTTTACGCCAGCCTATGTTCCTGTTCTATATTTATTTCCTTTTCCAGCCCCCTCCCATTACCAATCCCTAGCTGGGCTGTAGCAAGAGTCTCCGTCCCCCCTCGGTACGCCGTAGCCCGGGATGCAGACTGGCCCATAAGGGTTTGTGTCATGGACCAGTTGGAACCCACGTGGACGGTCTTGACATTGGCGTCTTCTCTCTTTTCAGGTTGCCCGACTCTGGGGCATGCAGAAAAACCGGCCGGCCATGAACTACGACAAGTTGAGCCGGTCTCTCCGCTACTACTACGAGAAGGGCATCATGCAGAAGGTAACGTTGTCTCGTTTGGCAAATGCCGATTTGCCGTTGACCCAATTGGGGTTGGGTGGGGGGTGAAGAGGGACTTTTGCCCACGGCCGGCTTTAGGGCAGAACGATTGGCGTGGTCGATCAGCGCACCAAGCAATTGAGGGATCACTGAAGGACCGCGCCCATCTAAAAAAAAAAGTATCTCACCGGGCGCCGACATGTTTAAAGGCGGCCTTGCTTGTGCCTTGAGATGTCACGGGCACACCATGGTGTGTGTATATGTAGATCGTTGGGACACTCTTCATCCAACAGTGGATCGACGAGTGTGGAAGATGTGTATGCGCATATAATAGGAATGCATGTATGTTGGCGCGTCATGTTTGACTCGTTACTCGTGTAGACCAGGACCGGGGACAAAAATAATTGTAGGAGATGGCCACTTGCGAACGATGTAGATGTTACCTAGTTCTTCATCTACATATTAGTACAGGGGTTCTCCACTCCAGTCCACCATCCTTAAAAAATGACCTGCTAAGGGGATCTTGAGGACTGGAGTTGAGAACCACTGGATTAGCAGATGAACCTCTTTTTGGAATGGTCTGGAAAGCTTCCACCACCACCCATCGATCAGTGGCCCGAACAACGTTCACCGTGACTCTGCGTTCTTTTCCTAGGTTGCCGGAGAGCGCTACGTCTACAAGTTCGTGTGTGAACCCGAAGCCCTCTTCTCTCTCGCCTTCCCCGACAATCAGCGCCCGGCCTTGAAGTCGGAGTTCGACCGCCAGATCAGCGAAGAAGACACCGTCCCGTTGTCCCACCTGGACGAAGCCGGCGTCTACCTCCCGGACGCCGGGACGGTTCCGTCCCAAAGCTACAAAGGCGGCTACAATTACTAGCACCTTTTTTTTCCGACCGTGTAATCGTGTATATATTGGGTACATTTTTTTGTTAGCAATCATATGAATGTAGATGCTTTTCTTGGCGAGAGCCCGGTGTTTAAAACAAAGTGGACTTTTTAGCGTGTAGTTGGCGGTTGGAAAAGATCGAGGGCTTGTTTTTACCGACCCCCCCCCCCGAGGTTGTAATATGATCTTTTTCACGGTGCGCCGCTCGGCTGAAATGTATTTGGATACCAGATTATAGATTCTCCTATAATGGCAAAAGCTTAAAGAACGACGATTTCAGGGACATGCATGTGTGATATTCAACAGCACCCAGGAACAACGGCCAACCCTTTCCTTCCAGAATTTTTTTTTATTTTTTATTTTTTAAACCTTTACAACGGCGTACGTTTTTATTTTATTTTTTTAGGAAAGGATTGTATGGATTTCAACTGATGCAGCATATCATCCCAGTGCAATAATCTTTGAAGCTACCAATGCAATTGTTTCATTGCCTTTTTAAAATTAAAACTCCTTTTTGAAGGAACCTTTTTTTTTTTTTTTGCCTTTTTTTCTTTTTGCACTTTCTCAACCCGAAAGTCCATAAGGATTACCGTGTGTGTGTGTGTGTGTGTGTGTGTGTGTGTGTGTGTGTGTGTGTGTGTGTGTGTGTGTGTGTGTGATCGATCCCGTTGGCAGAACATCCCAACGATTTATCAAAGTACATTAGAGGCCTTCTACAACTGTCAGTAAGGGCAGTTACAAGGTGGGATTTAATCACCCATGGAGACTGGGATGGCAGATACAATAGATTTGTTCAAAAAAAGGTTGGGTCTACTTTTTTTTTTTTTTAGAAAGGGAAAGTATACAGGGATATACCAAATAAGTAAACATGGGAAGGATGTTGATCCATGGAGTAATCTGATTACTGGGGTCAGGAAGGAATTTATTTTTCCTATTATGAGATATCATTGGATGATGTGTCACTGGGGTTTTTTTTTGTTTTGCATTCCTCTGGATCAACATACAAATATAGGATAAGTATCTGTCGTCTAAATTTGAACATAAATTGAACTTGATGGACGGTATGTCTTTTCAACCTCATCAACTATGTAACTGTGTGTAACTGACTTACATTCGCCAGGTGACAAATGCAGGCCGACCAGAAGACCCGATTTAACCAATAACTGACATGTTTAGGGGTTCCTGTTTTGTCAATTAACTGTGTGTGTGTGTGTGTGTGTGTGTGTGTGTGTATACACACACACACATACTCTGCACTTACACTGGGACTGAAATACAATCCGCAATATATTGATATCAAAGGGTAATGAGGATTATGCTTGGAAGAGCTTACAATTCTCGAGGGAGAGAATAGGAGCACAGAATGAAAGCGGGATTGAGGAGGGAAAATGAAGACTTGAGGATAGTGGTCAACCATGTCTGGTTTCTTTCATTAGGATTTTTTTTTCAAGCCTATAGAAGCCTACTTTTGAAACAAGCCACCTTAATTGGCTTACTTTTTTTTTTCAGTATTTGACACCTTTTCAGAGGACCAACATTTGGGGATTTCCACGAATTAGTGTATAGAGCTTTCGAAACATAAGGAACTATGTAGGCATCACACCCACCACCCACATTTTTCTTCAGGACCAATCCAGCTACTAGAACTTTGAATTGTAGGGGGGCGGGGGGTTTAAAAGGGTCTCGGAGAGCGGACAAGAGCATTTATTTGGTAATGTGCGTCAGACCGTGAAAGTATGAATGGTAGTTCCAGGTTAAGAGATGGTTTGGGGGCAGATGGGGGCATCGTGAAATAAGGAAGAATGAAAAATATCGTTTCTCTGTCCAACTAGAAAGTGCAGATCTACTGGAAGGAGGTGTTTGGAGAAAAAAATTCCCACCATGAACCCCCAACTTGTTCCGATTTGATTTATTAACAGAATTCCCACAACGCTTTGTCGGCATCTCTTTAACATGAGAAATACATATGCAAACTTCTGCAAATAAATCCATCCTAGAAGGACCAGTCCATTGCTGGTAAAAAAAAAAAAATTATAATAATAATAAAATTAAGTAGTGTAATTGGATTTCTTAGAAATAGTTTCAGGATGATGGAAATCTTTCAACCTTAATTTTAACTCATTTGTGTCCTGTGATAAATGTAGGTTGTCCTTCATTAGGTCTGCTGAAATCCATGCTAATGATGTTTGTTTGACTAACGAAGGCCTAATTACTTTACAAAAATTACTTATACTACTGTAATAATATATATATATGTATAATATATTTGTTTCGTGCCGTCCTCTACCATTGGGGAAGAGAAGAAAACATATTGTAGTTAAGAACATAAAATAAAACTAGAACAGGATGTGATCTTGCAAAAATAAGGTGGTCATGTGTGGTACATGAAGTTCCAGGTACTATAAAGGAGTGCTTCCCAACTCCAGAAATCAAGAACCCCCTCCCAACCGGTCCGGCTTGAAGGATATCCCTGTTTAAGGCGCAGGAACAACTGCTGTAGACGGGATCATTTCACGGAACGTTCCTCTCTCCATGGATGATAAGATACAACGTAACCAAACGAGGAGATACTTCTAACGAAATTCTGGAATGAAGACTTCGTTAACATCTCACTCTTCTCTTCAGCCCGCCCTCTCGCGGTCGCCACATGGTCCCTGAGCCATACAGTTGGGCAGATGTATCCCAATGTCCCTGTCCACACCCATGTAATTTGCTCCCTCCCAGGGCACCATCTCGCCCTAACCCCCCACCCCCCCCAGGTCACGTTAGATGGTGACCTGGGAGGGAGTTACATGGGTGGGGAGAGTGACATTGGGTGCTGTACCTTGGCGCGCTCACCCTTGTACGCACTCACCTTGGAGCAACGAGTAGGAGCACTTCTCTGGTCTGTTGCTTGATGCGCTAATGCTCCTCTTGCCCTCGGTAGTAATGTTGAGCAGAGAAGATGAGGAGGACAGCATTCATGAGCGGGTTGTCCTACTTAGGGTTGCCAGATGTCCAATATTGAACTGTCCTGTATTTGGACACTGTCCAGTAAAAAAAAAATGAGAGGTAATACTGGACATGTATGTGTATACCGGTATTACCTCTCTGGGCGTGTATGTGTATACCGGTATTATCTCCCTGGGCGTGTATGTGTATACCGGTATTACCTCTCTGGGCGTGTATGTGTATACCGGTATTACCTCTGGGCGTGTATACCGGTATTACCTCTCTGCACATGTATGTGTATACCGGTATTACCTCTCTGGGCGTGTATGTGTATACCGGTATTACCTCTCTGGGCGTGTATGTGTATACCGGTATTACCTCTCTGGGCGTGTATGTGTATACCGGTATTACCTCTCTGGGCGTGTATGTGTATACCGGTATTACCTCTCTGGGCGTGTATGTGTATACCGGTATTACCTCTCTGGGCGTGTATGTGTATACCGGTATTACCTCTCTGATCGTGTATGTGTATACCGGTATTACCTCTCTGGTCGTGTATGTGTATACCGGTATTACCTCTCTGGGCGTGTATGTGTATACCGGTATTACCTCTCTGGGCGTGTATGTGTATACCGGTATTACCTCTCTGGGCGTGTATGTGTATACCGGTATTACCTCTCTGGGCGTGTATGTGTATACCGGTATTACCTCTCTGGGCGTGTATGTGTATACCGGTATTACCTCTCTGGGCGTGTATGTGTATACCGGTATTACCTCTCTGGGCGTGTATGTGTATACAGGTATTACCTCTCTGGGCGTGTATGTGTATACAGGTATTACCTCTCTGGGCGTGTATGTGTATACCGGTATTACCTCTCTGGGCGTGTATGTGTATACCGGTATTACCTCTCTGGTCGTGTATGTGTATACCGGTATTACCTCTCTGGTCGTGTATGTGTATACCGGTATTACCTCTCTGGGCGTGTATGTGTATACCGGTATTACCTCTCTGGGCGTGTATGTGTATACCGGTATTACCTCTCTGGGCGTGTATGTGTATATCGGTATTACCTCTCTGGGCGTGTATGTGTATACAGGTATTACCTCTCTGGGCGTGTATGTGTATACCGGTATTACCTCTCTGGGCGTGTATGTGTATACCGGTATTACCTCTCTGGGCGTGTATGTGTATACCGGTATTACCTCTCTGGGCGTGTATGTGTATACCGGTATTACCTCTCTGGGCGTGTATGTGTATACCGGTATTACCTCTCTGGGCGTGTATGTGTATACCGGTATTACCTCTCTGGGCGTGTATGTGTATACCGGTATTACCTCTCTGGGCGTGTTTGTGTATACCGGTATTACCTCTCTGGGCGTGTATGTGTATACCGGTATTACCTCTCTGGGCGTGTGTGTGTATACCGGTATTACCTCTCTGGGCGTGTGTGTGTATACCGGTATTACCTCTCTAGGCGTGTATGTGTATACCGGTATTACCTCTCTGGGCGTGTATGTGTATACCGGTATTACCTCTCTGGGCGTGTATGTGTATACCGGTATTGCCTCTCTGGGCGTGTATGTGTATACCGGTATTACCTCTCTGGGCGTGTATGTGTATACCGGTATTACCTCTCTGGGCGTGTATGTGTATACCGGTATTACCTCTCTGGGCGTGTATGTGTATACCGGTATTACCTCTCTGGGCGTGTTTGTGTATACCGGTATTACCTCTCTGGGCGTGTATGTGTATACCGGTATTACCTCTCTGGGCGTGTATGTGTATACCGGTATTACCTCTCTGGGCGTGTATGTGTATACCGGTATTACCTCTCTGGGCGTGTATGTGTATACCGGTATTACCTCTCTGGGCGTGTATGTGTATACCGGTATTACCTCTCTGGGCGTGTATGTGTATACCGGTATTACCTCTCTGGGCGTGTATGTGTATACCGGTATTACCTCTCTGGGCGTGTATGTGTATACCGGTATTACCTCTCTGGGCGTGTATGTGTATACCGGTATTACCTCTCTGGGCGTGTATGTGTATACCGGTATTACCTCTCTGGTCGTGTATGTGTATACCGGTATTACCTCTCTGGGCGTGTATGTGTATACCGGTATTACCTCTCTGGGCGTGTATGTGTATACCGGTATTACCTCTCTGGGCGTGTATGTGTATACCGGTATTACCTCTCTGGGCGTGTATGTGTATACAGGTATTACCTCTCTGGGCGTGTATGTGTATACCGGTATTACCTCTCTGGGCGTGTATGTGTATACCGGTATTACCTCTCTGGTCGTGTATGTGTATACCGGTATTACCTCTCTGGTCGTGTATGTGTATACCGGTATTACCTCTCTGGGCGTGTAAGTGTATACCGGTATTACCTCTCTGGGCGTGTATGTGTATACCGGTGTTACCTCTCTGGGCGTGTATGTGTATACCGGTATTACCTCTCTGGGCGTGTATGTGTATACCGCTATTACCTCTCTGAGTGTGTATGTGTATACCGCTATTACCTCTCTGAGTGTGTATGTGTATACCGTTACCTCTCTGGGCGTGTATGTGTATACCGGTATTACCGCTCTGGGCGTGTATGTGTATACCGGTATTACCTCTCTGGTCGTGTATGTGTATACCGGTATTACCTCTCTGGGCGTGTATGTGTATACCGGTATTACCTCTCTGGGCGTGTATGTGTATACCGGTATTACCTCTCTGGGCGTGTATGTGTATACCGGTATTACCTCTCTGGGCGTGTATGTGTATACAGGTATTACCTCTCTGGGCGTGTATGTGTATACAGGTATTACCTCTCTGGGCGTGTATGTGTATACCGGTATTACCTCTCTGGGCGTGTATGTGTATACCGGTATTACCTCTCTGGTCGTGTATGTGTATACCGGTATTACCTCTCTGGTCGTGTATGTGTATACCGGTATTACCTCTCTGGGTGTGTAAGTGTATACCGGTATTACCTCTCTGGGCGTGTATGTGTATACCGGTGTTACCTCTCTGGGCGTGTATGTGTATACCGGTATTACCTCTCTGGGCGTGTATGTGTATACCGGTATTACCTCTCTGGGCGTGTATGTGTATACCGGTGTTACCTCTCTGGGCGTGTATGTGTATACCGGTATTACCTCTCTGGGTGTGTAAGTGTATACCGGTATTACCTCTCTGGGCGTGTATGTGTATACCGGTGTTACCTCTCTGGGCGTGTATGTGTATACCGGTATTACCTCTCTGGGCGTGTATGTGTATACCGGTATTACCTCTCTGGGCGTGTATGTGTATACCGGTATTGCCTCTCTGGACGTGTATGTGTATACCGGTATTACCTCTCTGGGCGTGTATGTGTATACCGGTATTACCTCTCTGGTCGTGTATGTGTATACCGGTATTACCTCTCTGGTCGTGTATGTGTATACCGGTATTACCTCTCTGGGTGTGTAAGTGTATACCGGTATTACCTCTCTGGGCGTGTATGTGTATACCGGTGTTACCTCTCTGGGCGTGTATGTGTATACCGGTGTTACCTCTCTGGGCGTGTATGTGTATACCGGTATTACCTCTCTGGGCGTGTATGTGTATACCGGTATTGCCTCTCTGGGCGTGTATGTGTATACCGGTATTACCTCTCTGGGCGTGTATGTGTATACCGGTATTACCTCTCTGGGCGTGTCTGTGTATACCGGTATTACCTCTCTGGTCATAGAGACCTGACCGGCTAGAGGGGGGCTGCAGGATTTCCCCAAGCAGGGCTGCTGCTTGGAGGCTGAGCAGCTTCTTCCACCCTGATTGCCTGTATTACTCATCAGCAGCCAATGTCAAGAGCCTGGGGGTGGGGCCAAGGAGAGGAGGAAACCGCATAGTGAGGTGTGTGTCTCCCTCTCAAGCACGTCACAAGAGGAGAGCGGACGGACGGACGGCCCCATAGGATGTCCCTGGTGGGTGCCACCTCAACCCTGCGAAGGATGATTGTGTTGACATTCCGTTCATTCTTCATATTAGACAATGTACTTTATTATGACAGCATGCAGGTTGTTTTATTTCTCTTTAATAGGGGTATTTGTACCTGGCGTTAAAGAGGCGGTCTTGCGTAGCCCACCTTCAAACCGCATCATTTGGCTTTTCCGTGTACCGTGTTTTAGAGCGATTATCGGCTTGCGTTGGTTTCTTTTGGAAATTCAGGACAAATGTTATTTTCCTGAAGGTCCTCTACCTGGGGAAGTGTTTGGCAATCCATGTTTCCTTTACACTGCCCGGGTCAGCGCGCCAATAAAGGCAAGGCGAGGAGGAGTCTGCCGGAGCACTCTTTGTTGAGAGAGCGTGGGTTATCTTACCAGACATCCGGTGTCAACCTAGATCAGGGGCGGGCCACCTGAGGACCACAAGGGACACCAACAGGTCAGGTTTGAAGGATCTGCCAGGTGGCTCAATCGGTAGCTCAGCAGAAGCAAGGACTGATTGAGATACCAGTGTTGAAGCATGGATATCCCTTATACCTTGCTCCTTGGTGGCCCTTGAAGAGTTGGCCACCCCTGACTTAGATTGGTCAACATCTGTGGCACTATTGGGGTCCGAGTCTTTACACCGTGTTTGTCATTATCTCGGCAGTGACGAAATCGCCACCGGCGCTCTGCCACCAGGACAACTGGCCACCGGTAACCTCGCCACAGTCCGCCATTTTTAAAGGTCCTCTTGCTCGGGGGGATCTCCCCAGCCGCCATTGGCCTTGGCGGGCGCGCCCATGCGTGCCCCCCCAGGCCAGGACACATTGTAACATTTCCCGTGTGCGCTTGGGAAGATCCCCCCCGTGTCTGTGGACATTTAAATATGGCGGATGGTGGCGTGGCAACCCGGAGGCGAGTTGTCCTGGTGGCGAAGCGCCGGTGACGATTTTGTCATGGCCAAGTCACCGGGGCCCAAATGTCCCCAAGTTTCCGTATCTGTGTGTCAATATGTATTTATTTGTGTGTTGGGGTCTGTCCGTGTCTGTGTATCTGTGTGTTTCTGCCACTGATTGACTTGTCATGACATCAGTATGTGTATCAGTGTGTGTTGGTCATTGTGTCTATATCCCTGTGTTGGTCATTGACTGTGTATCACTGTGTCTTAGTGATACAGTGTCAAACACTGATGCACAGCGAGAGACAGATGTGGACCCTATGACAATCGCAGCCACACAGGGATGATACAACATGACACTATGGCAAACCATGAGAGATAGATACACAATGAGACAGATACGGACACCATGACAATCACACAGTGTAGATACACAATGACAAACACACTGGTTCACATATACAGTGACACAAATACAGACACAATGACAAACATACACAGATTGATAGACTGATACAGACGCAATGAGTGTCTGTGTGTGTTGTTATTGTGTCTGTATCTGTCTATCACTGTGTGTCTTGTTTCATGGTGTGTCTGCGTTCGTCATCATGTCTGTATCACGGTGTTTGTCATTGTATCTGTATATCTTTCTATTGTCCCTATCTGTGTGTATCATTGTGTCTAGATCGGTCCATCATTCTGTTGCTGTGTTTGTCATTGTATATGTCTGTATCACTGTGTGTCTGTTTCGTTGTGTGTCTGCGTTTGTCATCATGTCTCTATCACGGTGTTTGTCATTGTATCTGTGTATCATTGTGTCTAGATCTGGCCATCACTGTGTTGTTGTGTTTGTTGTCGTATATGTCTGTATCACTGTGTGACTGTTTATCATTGTGTCTGTGTATCTGTTTCACACAATGACGAACAGAGACACCGTAAGACAGATACACAGACACAATTACAGACACACACAGTAACTATCTATATCATTGTTTCTGTGACCAAGCACAAGGTGGCAGAGTGGGTGGCAGAGTGAGATGAGGTGAACGAGTGTGCAACCGGTTTCACACGCCCGTGATTAGGCATTCACAAAATTGTGTGGTTGTGAGGTGACAGGTGACATCGTTTCGTCCATGTGGCTCGGTGCCCACCCCCCTTCATATATGGGGTAAAATATGATGACGCAAGTGACCGCATTCAACTGGGGAGCATCTAGAAGTCAACCCCACCCCAAGTCTCGGCTGCACAGCTCCAGAAAAACCACCAGTTTCAATACTATTAAAAAAAAAAATCAAGTTCAAAATGGCGGCCATCTTTTTTTTTTTTTTTTTTTAAAGACCACTCATTACTTAAAATAATACAATATAATTTTCATTCACAAAATGTAGAGGGAAGGGAAGGGACCATGGCTTTTCCGCCCCAGTATATATCCTTAGTAAGATCACATCCTAAATATATGGAGTACCGTTTTGCAGAGAAGAGACACCAAATTAATAAAGGGGATGCAAGGTCTGACTTAAAAGAAAAGACCATTCAAATTAGGATGGTTGAAATTAGGTGCCCAAGGGGAGGTGGGGGGGGGGGGAGGGGTGGGGTGGAGGAGATATGATACTGTTTACAAGTATATTCAAGGTCTGTGCTTGGAACCGTGGAGGGAACATTCCGTCCCAATGACAGGGCGCACGTCACAGGGGGGGGGGGGGGGGGGGGTCATCTCTTGAAAATTAGATTTCACCAGCACCAAAGGAAAGGGATATATTTACAGCAAGGGCGGTGACGACGTCGGATGAACTACCCATGGAGACTGTGATGGCTGATACAGTAGATATGTTTAAGAAAAAGTTGGACCTCTTTCAGAAAGGGAGCTTATACAGGGATATACCTATAAGTTAAACATAGAGAGAAATCTGATGATTTTTTTTTTTGCTTCTTCTGGATCAATAGAACCATGAATGTACGATGAGTATCTCACCCAGTTAGACCTTCGCCATGGTGGAACTCCATGGACCGATGTCTTAGTTTCAATGTAATCTACCTGTGGAGACCCTTTTCCAACGCTTTAATTCCTCTGTCAATATGGGACACGGGAGATTACACTCAGGTGAGCACCGTCTATGAAGGCTCCATAACACCAACAGTGTATTATATAGGTGAAGATCGTGTTACAAACGATAACACTTGTATTTCTGGGGGGGGGGGGGGGGGGAATTGTATACACCAATATATACATAAAATAAAAGTAGTGATGAATACCACCTATAAACCACTGATCGTTTATCAAATCAGTCATTGATCTTCGAGCTGTAATTTATTTATTTATCAAACATGTTACCAGGAAGTAATACACTGAGAGTTACCTCTCGTTTTCACGTGTGTCCTGGGCACAGAGTGATGATGACAAATACAGGTTTACAAATACAGTTACATTACGTGAGGCAGGTTATACATTATATACAAGACATTGCATGGACAGTTACAGATAATATATGTTATAGGCGTATGTAACGGTTACAGATAATATATATTATAGGCGTATGTAACAGTTACAGATAATATATATTATAGGCGTATGTAACAGTTACAGATAATATATGTTATAGGCGTATGTAACAGTTACAGATAATATATGTTATAGGCGTATGTAACGGTTACAGATAATATATGTTATAGGCGTATGCAACGGTTACAGATAATATATATTATAGGCGTATGTAACGGTTACAGATAATATATATTATAGGCGTATGTAACGGTTAGAGATAATATATGTTATAGGCGTATGTAACAGTTACAGATAATATATGTTATAGGCGTATGTAACAGTTACAGATAATATATATTATAGGCGTATGTAACAGTTACAGATAATATATATTATAGGCGTATGTAACAGTTACAGATAATATATATTATAGGCGTATGTAACAGTTACAGATAACATATATTATAGGCGTATGTAACAGTTACAGATAATATATATTATAGGTGTATGTAACAGTTACAGATAATATATATTATAGGCGTATGTAACAGTTACAGATAATATATATTATAGGCGTATGTAACAGTTACAGATAATATATGTTATAGGCGTATGTAACAGTTACAGATAATATATATTATAGGCGTATGTAACAGTTACAGATAATATATGTTATAGGCGTATGTAACAGTTACAGATAATATATATTATAGGCGTATGTAACAGTTACAGATAATATATGTTATAGGCGTATGTAACAGTTATAGATAATATATATTATAGGCGTATGTAACAGTTACAGATAATATATATTATAGGCGTATGTAACAGTTACAGATAATATATGTTATAGGCGTATGTAACAGTTACAGATAATATATATTATAGGCGTATGTAACAGTTACAGATAATATATGTTATCGGCGTATGTAACAGTTATAGATAATATATATTATAGGCGTATGTAACAGTTACAGATAATATATGTTATAGGCGTATGTAACAGTTACAGGTAATATATGCTATAGGCGTATGTAACAGTTACAGATAATATATGTTATAGGCGTATGTAACAGTTACAGATGATATATATTATAGGCGTATGTAACAGTTACAGATAATATATATTATAGGCGTATGTAACAGTTACAGATAATATATATTATAGGCGTATGTAACAGTTACAGATAATATATATTATAGGCGTATGTAACAGTTACAGATAATATATATTATAGGCGTATGTAACAGTTACAGATAATATATATTATAGGCGTATGTAACAGTGACAGACCAGGTTAAAATATGAGACAGCTTTAGTTATGAAAGAACGTAGCCTGGTGGCGGCTGTGAGAGTCTCCGGCAGACTGTTCCAGTTGTGGGGTGCCCGGTAAGAGACGGAGGAGCGGCCGGATACTTTGTTGAACCTTGGGACCATGAACAGTAATGAGCTGAAGGCTCCGAGCATCAACCAATGGGGGCCCAGTAGTGTACGTTTCTTTGGTCTGACACTCAGACAGAAATGGGTACACCTGGTTTTAACCAGTACAAGACATACAAAATGGGTAGAGTACCGCCAGGGTGAAAAAAAAGGCAGAAATTGCCCTATTTTAACGTGGGGGGAAATTAAAATATTTTCAGCTGTGTAAAAGGGATAATGGGACGTGATCCTGGGTAGATCTGGTGATCACAAGGATAAGGGACATAGCCAGATCCTTCGTATAAATGGCACCATGTCGATGTCCAGCGTTCGCTTGGTTAAATGACCAACAAGTAAACACTGAGGCTTGCGCGCAGATGATGGCGCCTGCCTGGAATATTGCCAACAATCAGGAATATTGCCAATAATCAATATTGTCACATTTCATCAATAACTATACATGCGGGTCCACTTATGACCTGAGCGAAGATATCCAGGTACCTAATATTTAGAACCTTGTTCCTGGTCCATGTTGCTGGGCAGGGAAAGAGAAGGTCTTACTACTAAGTCATCTCCCAAAAGGGCTGACCTTTCCAGTGCCTTCTGGAAACAAACAAACTAGCCAATCACCGTCCTACGTGACTTACAACGTGAAATAAGTTACGTCCCATGGCTTACTAGGAATTGGTTACAAACTAGAGCCTGTAAGAGGAAGTATAACCCCTTACCTCCCCGTAGGGACCAGGACGTACTAAGAAAAATCCAGCATACCCCCCCCCCCCCCAAGGGTGCTACATGAGAAACGGTACCCTCGCATGCACGGGAATCTTGTCGCCCGCGCTGTGCGTCATAGGGAAGACTGCGGTGTGCTATTACAGGAACAGGAAGACAGGTTGGAAAGTGTGGCGCGCTGCTACAAAGGAGAAAAATACTACGAGAGGTGAGCTCTGGTCCAAAAGAAAATGAAGCTTTATTGAGTCGTGGTAAAAAAAAAAACGGAGCTAAAGCAAACACCTACGCATTTTGCGCCATAGCACTCATCACCTTTAGTATCTTGATAAAGAGCGCCGTTTTTTTTTACCACGACTCAAATCTAACTCCTACGCGTTTCACGCCGTAGTGCTCAGCACCTTGATAAAGTGCTATGTGCGAAACGCGTAGGTGTTTTCTTTACCTCCGTATTTTTTTTACCATGACTCAAATCTAACACTAATGCGTTTCACACCGTAGCGCTTGCCACCTTTGATAAAGTGATACCTCGTTAAAGTGCTATGGTGCGAAATGCGTAGGTGTTTTCTTTGCCACCGTATTTTTTTTTTACCATGACTTAATAAATCTTAATTTTTTTACTGGAGTTCAACTCATAGCATTTTTTTTCTTTCTAGTAGCCGACCGCACACTTAAGACTTTCTTCCTGAGAGGGATTATGGTTTTAATCTTCTCGTTAAAGACTAATCAGGCAGTTAATCTCTAATTAACATAATCATCTTATCGCAATGAACTTATTTATTTTTCATGTTGGACAAACGAGAATTATTCATTTGTTCTTTATTTCTGAGTCTTACACCAAAAGCAGAGAACCAAAAAAATAAAGGGTCAAAATGAACCATAGAGTTTAAAAGGCAAGTTAACCCCAAAAGGGGCAGGTCTTTATAGTGGGCAAATATATATATATATATATATATATATTTTTTTTTTAAACATTTTATCAAAGAAAGATTGTCACCCATAAAGTGAAAATATGACTTATTTGTCCCTCAAAAAATAAGAATACTTTTATTTTTTAGCTACGCTACAAAAAAATATATTGAAAATATGTGTTTGCCAAAGAGTGCCCCTTTACTTGTATTTAACCTGGCGAATATCGGTGTGATTATTAAAAAAAAAAATAAATACTTTCTACTTTTCTGAGTTAAGAAAAAGTGTCAGCTGCCTACATACCTTTCTGAGCATCCCACGGCCGTCTTATCATAGAGGAAAGACCCCTTTATGCAGAACGTCACCAATAAAGCTGCCGTTTAAAGCTGCAGTTCAGTCAATATCCTGCATGTGTGTTTTTTTTTAATAAATCAGTTCTGTAGTAAGAAAAAATACTTTTAGCATTTTCTGTTTTTAAAAAAACAACTTTGAAAGACCAATTTTCTTGTATTCTATTTTAACAGCCATTTGCCCCTTCATGTCCTGTCACAAGCCCTGGCACACCCCTTTGTCAGCCCTGCCCTCCCTCTAGCACATGTCAGTGCAGGAGTGCTCATGAATATTCATGAGCTTCCACTGACTGACAGAAGCAGAAGAAAAACAGATCCCTTCACCAATTATGTCACCAAATTTCGCCGATCAATACATGGAGAACGAATTGACCTGCAGCTATACAGTTCTTTAGGTAATTAGAGATTGCACACATGAAACTATTGAAGTAAAAAAATAAATGAAAAAAAAAAGACTGAACTGCAGCTTTAAGAAAATAAAATTAAAAATTCCATTCAATATGAGCATCAACACATTCTGCACACTGACGATCGATTAGCTCAGCTGCCGATCGATCCGTTCTTCTGTAATCGATCGCTGAAGATTCGGCTCCGGGAGGGGGGTGGGGGGGAGGGGTTGTTCTTAATATCACTGTTAGGGCTGCAGAAGATTACCCAAGATGCAAAGTTCTGCGGTGGAAGATCATGTGACCAGGCAGGCACTAGATACAGTTGGTGCGCTGCTGGAGAGAGGGCGGGGCTCAAAAAAAAAAAAGGGGCGTGTGCCAGAGCCTGTTTCAGAAGGGGAAGGGGGATGTGACCTTGTAAATGGTTGCTATAGAAACAGAAATGCTTGTTACATTAGAATACATTAAGCTATTAGTTTAACTTTTTTACGATGTGCTGCTTTGTTCCTCTTGACTCCGCCTACGTTGAACGCCATGTTTAGCGTTCCTCGCTTTTCGGTTCTGCTTTAGTGTGTGGCCGTTCAAGGTAAAAAGACAAGATGTGAATATATATATATATATATATATGAAAAAGTTTGTAGCCACTTCCGGCTTCGCACTGCAAGGCCAGTAACTGCTGTCTGTTAGTTGGTTGGCGGGCTCTGCACTTCTGCAACCCCCGGGCTGTGCTGAAAAAACCTGTGTCGTGCGGCAGGCAGAAGCTTACAGGGGGGATCCCATGTTACAATGGGCAAGAAGTCAAGTGATGCACTGTGTGAGCTAATTTGCATGCTATTACCCAGAATCCCTGGCTGCGCCGGAAACAGTATACGCTCAGATATAACGGGGAAGGGCAGGGACGCTGACCTGGCTGAGACATGTGAAAGTGCTTCACGGTGCAGGGTTTTTATTGGCTATATATCCTGATTTCACCCGCTTTATTGCTTTACGTCCCCGACATAAGTTCTGAGGAAGGCGTAGCATGCCCCCCGAAACATTGACCCTCGAGGGACCCTAACGATGTGCACTGTCCGTCATTTTCCCCCCCCCCCCATGCTCTTTTTGTACTGGGGGGCTGCAGAAGTCTCGCCGTGTCGTCGCTAAACAAAGCCTTCCCGCGACGCGGAAACGCTCTTGGGTCCCCCCCAGATTCGGAGGTGGCATAACCCTTCCGGCACTGATGGGGTTAAATAAAGTCACGCTTTAATATGAATGAGACCCAGTGTGACGCTCACCATTGGCGAATTCAATAACGTTCAGGGAACAACACCACCGCAAAATTCCTGCCACTCGCCCCCTACCTTCCCCCCCCCTCCCCCACACACATTCACACAGTCACACATCTCAGACTGGCCTGCGACCCTGCCCTTCCCCATTATCTCTTAGTATCCACTGCTTCCAGTGCAGCCAGGGATTCTGGGTAACGTCATGCAAATGAGGCCCTCACAGCGCGCGACCCTTTTTTCCTTCAAATCCATTTCAACGCGGGAATCCCCCTACAAGCTTACGCCTGCACTATTACGCGGCCTCTCGGCACGGCCTTGGGGTTACAGAAGCGCCGAGCGGGCCAACCTACTCAGAGACAGACGTTTCAACCTTTTTTTGCGTCTCGTCAGCGGGAGGCAGGTGGTATTCATTCAACGTAGTGACACGTTTTGGGACCGACCCACTGCTTCCCGATACAGCCCTCCATAAGGGGACGCCGGTAGCAGGGATGACATAACGGGCGCTTTACAAAGCTCCCGCGCCCTGTCACCAGCGCCTCTTGTATCTCCGGAAGCAGGGTGTGTCCCCAGAGCTGAAATGAACGGGGGTTCTGTTTTTCGGGGGGACCCCCTCTCTGCTTCAATCTTGTGTTAAAAAATGAAACGGGGGGAAAAAAAATAAATAAATAAAACGTCCTGAATTATTCCTTAACTTGTACTTTAACCACTTTCAGTCCCGAAGAAGCCAACGGTTTGGGCTTAAAAAACCCGAGTCTGAGTATCCCATTAAATGCGTCCCCAAGAACATCACAATATTTTATATCCTGCAATAAAAATGAAGTTTGATAAGCTCTGGATCGTTTCCAAGTTCCGAAAAGAGCTCGGCCCTGCAGACTATTCAATCAAGAATGAAATGGACGTTAATGTTAGGGGGACTTTCTCAGGTCAATGAGAATAGCCCTTTATTTTATTTTTTTAGTGTTCCTTAATATAAAGCTCTCATAAAGATCATTAACTAGTTCCTTAATGATGAGCAGTTAAAATCTGGCAGGTGTGAGATCAGAACTGAGGCTGCCTCCAACATCTGAGACGCTCACAACACGGAAAAGAAAGTTACATCGTGAAAAAAAGATGGTTACGCCTGTCGAAGGCGTAGGGTGGTAAGTGATGCATCTGGACCCCCATGAATTTCAGCTCTGGGGATCCCCTGCTTCCGGAGATACAAGTGAAAGGATGGAGGTGGGGTTGGGTAAGGATGGCGGGACCACCTCGGTTTTCTCCAGTTGAAGGTTTGAGGATGTCCCCAGTTTGGGGGGTAGCGCCCCAAAAAAGGAGGGGGATCATTTTGACTCATTCGTGACTTTCTGGAAGGAAGGTCGGGGAATGACGAAATCGAGAAGGATTTCTGTAGACCCATCGGGAGTTTGATCAGGGACGCAGAGGGTGGAGGCATCGTTAGCGAAAGCAGGCACAGAGTCGGCTTTCTGGTTGCTTCCTGTGCACCCGGAGGACTTCCTGTGGATTGCAGGATAGAGGGTCAGATTTTCATGGGTTGGTGTCTCCTGATGGGGTGTGCAATTTCGATTTCGAGACTTTCAGTTCATTTTTGGTGTGGGCTTAGCATGATGTGACTAGGTTGCATAGTTATCTGCACTATTTGAACGATATTTTGGGTTGGTAGGAAAGGTCGGTTCAGGAGGTTTGTGCAAGGTCGTTGCTCGAGTTTCAGGAGTTGATGGCGTATTTTGGGGTGCCGTTGGCTTGGGGGGGAAAAACAGAGGGTTCCGTCACCTGTCTATCTTTCTTGGGCATTGGGGTGGAGATGATGGAAACGGTGTTCAGGCTGCCACAGAAGAAGCTGAGGGAGAACGGTGTGGAATTTTGTAGGACCAGAGGAAGGCGTAGCATGACCCCGAAACATTGACCATGTTTGGCGCCCCTCCAGGGACCCTTGCGCTGTACATTGTCCGTCAGTTCCCCCCACGCTCGTGGGGCTGTACGCGACCACGTACAACACTCAAGGGGTCCCCGTCACACCCAGCCCGACGGCCGGAGCAGAAGTCACGTCGTGTCGTCGCTAACAAAGCGTTCGTGCGTTCGTGCGACGCAGAAACGCTGTTGGGTGCCCCCGATTCGGAGGTGGCATAACCCTCTGGCTGATGGGGTTAAATAAAGTCATGTTTTAATATGAACGAGACCCCAGTGTGCCGCTCTCCATTGGCGAATTCAATGACATTTTGTGGAACTAAAGAAGGCCACACTGGGGCATTTAAATGTTGCCACACGGTGTTACCCATGGGGCTGTTTTGTTTGCAGGCAGCTGGCACTCGCCATGGCATGGGTGAAAGCGAATGACCATTTCATTAAGGTTTTGGAAGGGATTAGGAAGGACTTAATGGTGTGGGATGAGTTTTTGGAGGGGAGAACATTAGCACTCAGGGAGCTGGTGGACAGTCATCAGATAGACTTCTTCATGGATGCGGCATGGCCACTCAGCTTTGGGCCTTCTTTGGCGGGGCGGTGGTGTGCTGGGAAATGGACGGTAGAATGGGGAGAGCTCGGTTTCCTGTGAAACCTGACGTTCCTGGAGCTGTTCCCCTTGTTCTCCTGGAGTCGGCGGGTTTAGCTTTGCTCTTTAGGTTGTTGGGGCTTCACGATGGGTCCAAGGATTTTCTAGTATGTAAGGTGGTTGTGGAATGGAGGCGGAAGAGGCTAACAAGGTGCCAATATCGGCAGAGATGTTGCAGGGTTGGTGGCAGAAACGGGGGGTTGGCTTGCACCAATGGGTTTTAGGCGACGTAATCTTCTGCTGCTTCTGGCTTTCTTGGGGGGCATTGAGGGTGAGTGAATTGGTCAGTGCTTCCGGACGAGGGGAAAGGGGCTTAAGGTAGGAGGATATCGGTGTGGGTGTGGGGTGTGCACGTTTTTTTTTTTTAAAAGGCGGTCCAAGATGGAGCAGCAAACCAGCAAGGTAAAGGTTGGAGGGTCTTGCTATGTCAGCAGAGTGGGTGTCTCTTGATGGTTGGATAAAGATGGGTCTGCTCTATCACAACTTCAATTCCCCTAGGAGGGACTGACCACTTAAACATGTCCCTGCCATTAGTACACTTTGTCCCTAGGAGGGACTGACCCCTTAACCATGTAACTGCCATTAGTACACTTTGCTCCTAGGAGGGACTGACCCCTTAACCATGTCACTGCCATTAGTACACTTTACCCCTAGGAGACTGACCCCTTAACCATGTCACTGCCATTAGTACACTTTGCTCCTAGGAGGGACTGACCCCTTAACCATGTCACTGCCATTAGTACACTTTACCCCTAGGAGACTGACCCCTTAACCATGTCACTGCCATTAGTACACTTTGCCCCTAGGAGGGACTGACCCCTTAACCATGTAACTGCCATTAGTACACTTTGCTCCTAGGAGGGACTGACCCCTTAACCATGTCACTGCCATTAGTACACTTTACCCCTAGGAGACTGACCCCTTAACCATGTCACTGCCATTAGTACACTTTGCTCCTAGGAGGGACTGACCCCTTAACCATGTCACTGCCATTAGTACACTTTGCTCCTAGGAGGGACTGACCCCTTAACCATGTCACTGCCATTAGTACACTTTGCTCCTAGGAGGAACTGACCCCTTAACCCTGTCACTGCCATTAGTACACTTTGCCCCTAGGAGAGACTGACCCCTTAACCATGTCACTGCCATTAGTACACTTTACCCCTAGGAGAGACTGACCCCTTAACCATGTCACTGCCATTAGTACACTTTGCCCCTAGGAGAGACTGACCCCTTAAACATGTCACTGCCATTAGTACACTTTGCCCCTAGGAGGGACTGACCCCTTAACCCTGTCACTGCCATTAGTGCGTTTTGCCCCTAGCAGAGACTGACCCCTTAACCACGTCACTGCCATTAGTACACTTTGCTCCTAGGTGGGACTGACCCCTTATCCACGTCACTGCCATTAGTACACTTTGCTCCTAGGTGGGACTGACCCCTTAACCACGTCACTGCCATTAGTACACTTTGCCCCTAGGAGAGACTGACCCCTTAACCACGTCACTGCCATTAGTACACTTTGCCCCTAGGAGAGACTGACCCCTTAACCATGTCACTGACATTATCACACTTTGCCCCTAGGAGAGACTGACCCCTTAACCATGTCACTGACATTAGTACACTTTGCCCCTAGGAGAGACTGACCCCTTAACCATGTCACTGACATTAGTACATTTTGCCCCTAGGAGAGACTGACCCCTTAACCATGTCACTGACATTAGTACACTTTGCCCCTAGGAGAGATTGACCCCTTAACCATGTCACTGCCATTAGTACACTTTGCCCCTAGGAGAGACTGACCCCTTAACCATGTCAAAGCCATTAGTACACTTTGCCCCTAGGAGGGACTGACCCCTTAACCATGTCACTGCCATTAGTACACTTTGTCCCTAGGAGGGACTGACCCCTTAACCATGTCACTGCCATTAATACACTTTGCCCCTAGGAGAGACTGACCCCTTAACCATGTCACTGCCATTAGTACACTTTGCCCCTAGGAGGGACTGACCCCTTAACCATGTCACTGCCATTAGTGCACTTTGCCCCTAGGAGGGACTGACCCCTTAACCATGTCACTGCCATTAGTACACTTTGCCCCTAGGAGGGACTGACCCCTTAACCATGTCACTGCCATTAGTACACTTTGTCCCTAGGAGGGACTGACCCCTTAACCATGTCACTGCCATTAGTACACTTTGCCCCTAGGAGGGACTGACCCCTTAACCATGTCACTGCCATTAGTACACTTTGCCCCTAGGAGAGACTGACCCCTTAACCATGTCACTGCCATTAGTACACTTTGCCCCTAGGAGGGACTGACCCCTTAACCATGTCACTGCCATTAGTACACTTTGCCCCTAGGAGAGACTGACCCCTTAACCCTGTCACTGCCATTAGAACACTTTGCCCCTAGGAGGGACTGACCCCTTAACCCTGTCACTGTCATTAGTACACTTTGTCCCTAGGAGAGACTGATCCCTTAACCATGTCACTGCCATTAGTACACTTTGCCCCTAGGAGAGACTGATCCCTTAACCATGTCACTGGAATTAGTACACTTTGCCCCTAGGAGAGACTGACCCCTTAACCATGTCACTGCCATTAGCACACTTTGCCCCTAGGAGAGACTGACCCCTTAACCATGTCACTGCCATTAGTACACTTTGCCCCCAGGAGAGACTGACCCCTTAACCATGTCACTGCCATTAGTACACTTTGCCCCTAGGAGGGACTGACCCCTTAACCATGTCACTGCCATTAATACACTTTGCCCCTAGGAGAGACTGACCCCTTAACCATGTCACTGCCATTAGTACACTTTGCCCCTAGGAGAGACTGAGCCCTTTAAGCTGCATTTAAACTGAAGCACAGCTTTTCACGCCTGCACAGAGTCAGGAGGCTGTCAGCCAGTTACATCCTATTATTGACCAGGGCAATACTGCGTAATCCTTCAGAAGCCGCAAAGGAATCCGATGCCACAGCGCCCCCCCCCCCCCCCCAGGGGGGACACCTTTTGCCCAATGGACGGGCGTTAATGACAGATACGCGCAGTTACCCCCTCCCCCCCCCCACCCCCTCTCTCTCTCCCAATCACTCTTATAAAGAGATGTATTATACGTCCCGGTCATCTCTCGATAGAATTAACATTGATTTCTTTATACCTCGCCTTCGCTGCGTTGACGGGAGGTGAGTGATATCAATCACATTAAAAATTAATAGACGAGGAGATAAACTGTAAAAATGTAGGGAAAAAAAAAAGATCTCGTCGACTTTGAAACGTAAAGTGAATTATTTCCTCAAGGTTATGGTAAAAAAAAAAGTAGATATTTTTTTTTTTTTTAGAATAAGGTTGAATTATTAAAGGTGATTATTTTTAAAGGTAAACCAGCCCAGCTATAAGAGAAAATGTGATTTGCCGTTCAGAGACATTGCTTTGTGGGATCTTTACAAGACAATTCCTGCTGATGGGATAGTGTGTGTGTGTGTCTGTGTGTGTGTGTGTCTGTGTAAGAATATGAGTGTGGGGTGTGTGAGTGTATGTGTGTTTGTGTGTGTGTTTGTGTGTGTGTGTGTGGTTGTGTGAGTGAGTGTGTGTGAGAGTGTGAGTATAAGGGTGTGTGGGGGTGTGTGAGAGTGTGTGAGTTAGGTAGGTAGCTGTGCTTTAGGTAGGTTGTGGAGTATGTCTGACTGCAGATAGGGGTGTGTGTGTTGTGTGTTTGTGTGAGTGTGTGAGAGTGTGTGGGTTAGGTAGGTAGCTGTGCTTTAGGTAGGTTGAGGAGTGTGTCTGACTGCAGATATGGGTGAGTGTGTTGTGTGTTTGTGTGTGTGTGAGCGTGTGTGGGTTAGGTAGGTAGCTGGGCTTTAGGTAGGTTGTGGAGTGTGTCCAACTGCAGATAGGGGTGGGTGTTTGGGGGTGTGAGTGTGAGGGCAGGTAGGGGTGTGTGTATGTGTAGGTAGGGATGTGTGTAAGTAGAGGTGTGTTTGTGTATGTAGGTATGTGTATTTGGGGTGTGTGTCCCCGTAGTCATTGGAAGCTATAGAAATGTCGCCTTTGTCCCAAATACCATCGTTACTGTTTTGTCGGTGTTTAAAAACAGTTTGTTTTGGGGAATCCAGTATTCAAGTCTTGAAAACTCAGATTGAAGGACGTGTCCGAGGGCTGTGCGTATATAAGCAGGGCCGCCAACAGGGGGGGAAAGCCGGGACTACTGTCCTGGGCCCAGAGGCTGTGTGTATATAAGCAGGGCCGCCAACAGGGGGGGAAAGCCGGGACTACTGTCCCGGGCCCAGAGGCTGTGTGTATATACACGGGGCCGCCAACAGGGGGGGAGAGCCGCGACTACTGTCTCGGGCCCAGAGGCTGTGTGTATATAAGCAGGGCCGCCAACAGGGGGGGAGAGCCGGGACTACTGTCCCGGGCCCAGAGGCTGTGTGTATATACACGGGGCCGCCAACAGGGGGGGGGGGAGCCGGGACTACTGTCCCGGGCCCAGAGGCTGTGCGTATATAAGCAGGGCCGCCAACAGGGGGGGAGAGCCGGGACTACTGTCCCGGGCCCAGAAGCTGTGTGTATATACACGGGGCCGCCAACAGGGGGGAAGAGCCGGGACTACTGTCCCAGGCCCAGAGGCTGTGTGTATATAAGCAGGGCCGCCAACACGGGGGGAGAGCCGGGACTACTGTCCCGGGCCCAGAGGCTGTGTGTATATAAGCAGGGCCGCCAACAAGGGGGGAGAGCCGGGACTACTGTCCCGGGCCCAGAGGCTGTGTGTATATAAGCAGGGCCGCCAACAGGGGGGGAGAGCCGGGACTACTGTCCCGGGCCCAGAAGCTGTGTGTATATAAGCAGGGCCGCCAACAGGGGGGGAGAGCCGGGACTACTGTCCCGGGCCCAGAAGCTGTGTGTATATAAGCAGGGCCGCCAACAGGGGGGGAGAGGGCCCAGAGGCTGTGTAAGGCCTAGCCGGCCGGCACTGGAGGTTAGGCCGGCCGGAGGCCTCTTCTCCCTCCCCCCTAACCCCCCACTGCTGCCCGGCCTCCAGTTCAGGCTCCGGCCCTGCAATGACAGTCAACTGTTCGGCTCATCCCTGGAGGTCTCCCCCTAAGGTGAAGGGGTCTGTGTGTGTTTTGAATGGGGGGGAGGGGAGATTGTGTGTAAATGTGGGAGGGGTTATTATGTGTATTGGGGGTGGGGGAGATAGAGGTGGGTTAGATAGAGGTGGAGGGAGAGGAGGGGGCGAGATGGAGAGAAAGGGGGAGGGGGAGGGGGAGGAGAGATGGAGTGAGAGAGAGAGAGAAAGGGGGGGGGAGAGAATGAGAGGGAGAGGAGTGGGTCTGAGAGAGAGAGAGAAAGAGAGAGAGAGAGGTGGGGGTGTGGGAGAGAGGATGGGAGGGAGAGGAGGGATGGGGGTATGAGGGAGAGAGAGAAGCAGAGAGGGAGGGAGAGGGAGGGAGAGAGAGAGAGGTGGGGGTGTGGGAGAGAGGATGAGAGGGAGAGGAGGGATGGGGGTATGAGGGAGAGAGAGAAGCGGAGAGGGAGGGAGAGGGGGGAGAGAGAGAGAGAGGTGGCGGTGTGGGAGCGAGAAGATGAGAGAGAGGGAGAGGTGGGATGTGGGAGCGAGAAGATGAGAGAGAGGGAGAGGTTGGGGTGTGGGAGAGGATGAGAGGGAGACGAGAGGTGGGGGTATGAGGTAGAGAGAAGAGAGAGAGGTGTGGGTGTGGGAGAGAGAATGAGAGGGAGGGTGAGGAGAGATAGGGGTATGAGGGAGAGAGACAGGTGGGGGTGTGGGAGAGGGAGGTGAGAGATAGGGGTATGAGGGAGAGAGACAGGTGGGGGTGTGGGAGAGGGAAGTGAGACATGGGGGTATGAGGGAGAGAGACAGGTGGGGGTGTGGGAGAGGAGGTGAGCGATGGGGGTATGAGGGAGAGAGAGAGGTGGGGGTGTGGGAGAGGGAGATGAGAGATGGGTGTATGAGGGAGAGAGACAGGTGGGGGTGAGGGAGAGGGAGGTGAGAGGTGGGGGTATGAGGGAGAGAGACAGGTGGGGGTGTGGGAGAGGGAGGTGAGAGATGGGGGTATGAGGGAGAGAGACAGGTGGGGTGTGGGAGAGGGAGGTGAAAGATGGGGGTATGAGGGAGAGAGACAGGTGGGGTGTGGGAGAGGGAGGTGAGAGGTGGGGGTATGAGGGAGAGAGACAGGTGGGGGTGTGGGAGAGGGAGGTGAGAAATGGGGGTATGAGGGAGAGAGACAGGTGGGGGTGTGGTAGTGGGAGGTGAGAGATGGGGGTATGAGGGAGAGAGACAGGTGGGGGTGTGGGAGAGGGAGGTGAGAGATGGGGGTATGAGGGAGAGAGACAGGTGGGGGTGTGGGAGAGGGAGGTGAGAGATGGGGGTATGAGGGTGAGAGACAGGTGAGGGTGTGGGAGAGGGAGGTGAGAGATGGGGGTATGAGGGAGAGAGACAGGTGGGGGTGTGGGAGAGGAGGTGAGAGATGGGGGTATGAGGGAGAGACAGGTGGGGGTGTGGGAGAGGGAGGTGAGAGATGGGGGTATGAGAGACAGGTGGGGGTGTGGGAGAGGGAGGTGAGAGATGGGGGTATGAGGGAGAGAGACAGGTGAGGGTGTGGGAGAGGGAGGTGAGAGATGGGGGTATGAGGGAGAGAGACAGGTGGGGGTGTGGGAGAGGGAGGTGAGAGATGGGGGTATGAGAGACAGGTGGGGGTGTGGGAGAGGGAGGTGAGAGATGTGGGTATGAGGGAGAGAGACAGGTGAGGGTGTGGGAGAGGGAGGTGAGAGATGGGGTATGAGGGAGAGAGACAGGTGGGGGTGTGGGAGGGGGAGGTGAGAGATGGGGGTATGAGGGAGAGAGACAGGTGGGGTGTGGGAGAGGGAGGTGAGAGATGGGGGTATGAGGGAGAGAGACAGGTGGGGTGTGGGAGAGGGAGGTGAGAGATGGGGGTATGAGGAAGAGAGACAGGTGGGGGTGTGGGAGAGGGAGGTGAGAGATGGGGGTATGAGGGAGAGAGACAGGTGGGGGTGTGGTAGTGGGAGGTGAGAGATGGGGGTATGAGGGAGAGAGACAGGTGGGGGTGTGGGAGAGGGAGGTGAGAGAGGGGGGTATGAGAGACAGGTGGGGGTGTGGGAGAGGGAGGTGAGAGATGGGGGTATGAGGGAGAGAGACAGGTGAGGGTGTGGGAGAGGGAGGTGAGAGATGGGGTATGAGGGAGAGAGACAGGTGGGGGTGTGGGAGAGGGAGGTGAGAGATGGGGGTATGAGGGAGAGAGACAGTTGGGGTGTGGGAGAGGGAGGTGAGAGATGGGGGTATGAGGGAGAGAGACATGTGGGGTGTGGGAGAGGGAGGTGAGAGATGGGGGTATGAGGGAGAGAGACAGGTGGGGGTGTGGGAGAGGGAGGTGAGAGATGGGGGTATGAGGGAGAGAGACATGTGGGGTGTGGGAGAGGGAGGTGAGAGATGGGGGTATGAGGGAGAGAGACAGGTGGGGGTGTGGGAGAGGGAGGTGAGAGATGGGGGTATGAGGGAGAGAGACAGGTGGGGATGTGGTAGTGGGAGGTGAGAGATGGGGTATGAGGGAGAGAGACAGGTGGGGGTGTGGGAGAGGGAGGTGAGAGATGGGGGTATGAGGGAGAGAGACAGGTGGGGGTGTGGGAGAGGGAGGTGAGAGATGGGGGTAGGAGGGAGAGAAACAGGTGAGGGTGTGGGAGAGGGAGGTGAGAGATGGGGGTATGAGGGAGAGAGACAGGTGGGGGTGTGGGAGAGGGAGGTGAGAGATGGGGGTATGAGCGAGAGAGACAGGTGGGGTTGTGGGAGAGGGAGGTGAGAGATTGGGGTATGAGGGAGAGAGACAGGTGGGGGTGTGGGAGAGGGAGGTGAGAGATGGGGGTATGAGGGAGAGAGACATGTGGGGTGTGGGAGAGGGAGGTGAGAGATGGGGGTATGAGGGAGAGAGACAGGTGGGGGTGTGGGAGAGGGAGGTGAGAGATGGGGGTATGAGGGAGAGAGACAGGTGAGGGTGTGGGAGAGGGAGTTGAGAGATGGGGGTATGAGGGAGAGAGACAGGTGAGGGTGTGGGAGAGGGAGTTGAGAGATGGGGGTATGAGGGAGAGAGACAGGTGGGGGTGTGGGAGAGGGAGTTGAGAGATGGGGGTATGAGGGAGAGAGACAGGTGAGGGTGTGGGAGAGGGAGTTGAGAGATGGGGGTATGAGGGAGAGAGACAGGTGGGGGTGTGGGAGAGGGAGGTGAGAGATGGGGGTATGAGGGAGAGAGACAGGTGAGGGTGTGGGAGAGGGAGTTGAGAGATGGGGGTATGAGGGAGAGAGACAGGTGAGGGTGTGGGAGAGGGAGTTGAGAGATGGGGGTATGAGGGAGAGAGACAGGTGAGGGTGTGGGAGAGGGAGGTGAGAGATGGGGGTATGAGGGAGAGAGACAGGTGGCGGTGTGGGAGAGGGAGGTGAGAGATGGGGGTATGAGGGAGAGAGACAGGTGAGGGTGTGGGAGAGGGAGGTGAGAGATGGGGGTATGAGGGAGAGAGACAGGTGGGGGTGTGGGAGAGGGAGTTGAGAGATGGGGTTATGAGGGAGAGAGACAGGTGGGGGTGTGGGAGAGGGAGGTGAGAGATGGGGGTATGAGAGACAGGTGGGGGTGTGGGAGAGGGAGGTGAGAGATGGGGGTATGAGGGAGAGAGACAGGTGAGGGTGTGGGAGAGGGAGGTGAGAGATGGGGTATGAGGGAGAGAGACAGGTGGGGGTGTGGGAGAGGGAGGTGAGAGATGGGGGTATGAGGGAGAGAGACAGGTGGGGGTGTGGTAGTGGGAGGTGAGAGATGGGGGTATGAGGGAGAGAGACAGGTGGGGGTGTGGGAGAGGGAGGTGAGAGAGGGGGGTATAAGAGACAGGTGGGGGTGTGGGAGAGGGAGGTGAGAGATGGGGGTATGAGGGAGAGAGACAGGTGAGGGTGTGGGAGAGGGAGGTGAGAGATGGGGTATGAGGGAGAGAGACAGGTGGGGGTGTGGGAGAGGGAGGTGAGAGATGGGGGTATGAGGGAGAGAGACAGGTGGGGTGTGGGAGAGGGAGGTGAGAGATGGGGGTATGAGGGAGAGAGACATGTGGGGTGTGGGAGAGGGAGGTGAGAGATGGCGTATGAGGGAGAGAGACAGGTGGGGGTGTGGGAGAGGGAGGTGAGAGATGGGGGTATGAGGGAGAGAGACAGGTGGGGATGTGGTAGTGGGAGGTGAGAGATGGGGTATGAGGGAGAGAGACAGGTGGGGGTGTGGGAGAGGGAGGTGAGAGATGGGGGTATGAGGGAGAGAGACAGGTGGGGGTGTGGGAGAGGGAGGTGAGAGATGGGGGTAGGAGGGAGAGAAACAGGTGAGGGTGTGGGAGAGGGAAGTGAGAGATGGGGGTATGAGGGAGAGAGACAGGTGGGGGGGTGGGAGAGGGAGGTGAGAGATGGGGGTATGAGCGAGAGAGACAGGTGGGGTTGTGGGAGAGGGAGGTGAGAGATTGGGGTATGAGGGAGAGAGACAGGTGGGGGTGTGGGAGAGGGAGGTGAGAGATGGGGGTATGAGGGAGAGAGACATGTGGGGTGTGGGAGAGGGAGGTGAGAGATGGGGGTATGAGGGAGAGAGACAGGTGGGGGTGTGGGAGAGGGAGGTGAGAGATGGGGGTATGAGGGAGAGAGACAGGTGAGGGTGTGGGAGAGGGAGTTGAGAGATGGGGGTATGAGGGAGAGAGACAGGTGAGGGTGTGGGAGAGGGCGTTGAGAGATGGGGGTATGAGGGAGAGAGACAGGTGGGGGTGTGGGAGAGGGAGTTGAGAGATGGGGGTATGAGGGAGAGAGACAGGTGAGGGTGTGGGAGAGGGAGTTGAGAGATGGGGGTATGAGGGAGAGAGACAGGTGGGGGTGTGGGAGAGGGAGGTGAGAGATGGGGGTATGAGGGAGAGAGACAGGTGAGGGTGTGGGAGAGGGAGTTGAGAGATGGGGGTATGAGGGAGAGAGACAGGTGAGGGTGTGGGAAAGGGAGGTGAGAGATGGGGGTATGAGGGAGAGAGACGGGTAAGGGTGTGGGAGAGGGAGGTGAGAGATGGGGGTATGAGGGAGAGAGACAGGTGGCGGTGTGGGAGAGGGAGGTGAGAGATGGGGGTATGAGGGAGAGAGACAGGTGGCGGTGTGGGAGAGGGAGGTGAGAGATGGGGGTATGAGGGAGAGAGACAGGTGAGGGTGTGGGAGAGGGAGGTGAGAGATGGGGGTATGAGGGAGAGAGACAGGTGGGGGTGTGGGAGAAGGAGTTGAGAGATGGGGGTATGAGGGAGAGAGACAGGTGAGGGTGTGGGAGAGGGAGGTGAGAGATGGGGGTATGAGGGAGAGAGACAGGTGGGGGTGTGGGAGAGGGAGGTGAGACATGGGGGTATGAGGGAGAGAGACAGGTGAGCGTCTGGGAGAGGGAGGTGAGAGATGGGGGTATGAGCGAGAGAGACAGGTGGGTGTGTGGGAGAGGGAGTTGAGAGATGGGGGTATGAGGGAGAGAGACAGGTGAGGGTGTGGGAGAGGGAGGTGAGAGATGGGGGTATGAGGGAGAGAGACAGGTGAGCGTCTGGGAGAGGGAGGTGAGAGATGGGGGTATGAGGGAGAGAGACAGGTGGGTGTGTGGGAGAGGGAGGTGAGAGATGGGGGTATGAGGGAGAGAGACAGGTGGGTGTGTGGGAGAGGGAGGTGAGAGATGGGGGTATGAGGGAGAGAGACAGGTGGGTGTGTGGGAGAGGGAGGTGAGAGATGGGGGTATGAGGGAGAGAGACAGGTGGGTGTGGGAGAGGGAGGTGAGAGATGGGGGTATGAGGGAGAGAGACAGGTGAGCGTCTGGGAGAGGGAGGTGAGAGATGGGGGTATGAGAGAGAGAGGGAGGTGGGTGTGTGGGAGAGGGAGGTGAGAGATGGGGGTATGAGGGAGAGAGACAGGTGGGTGTGTGGGAGAGGGAGGTGAGAGATGGGGGTATGAGGGAGAGAGACAGGTGGGTGTGTGGGAGAGGGAGGTGAGAGATGGGGGTATGAGAGACAGGTGGGTGTGTGGGAGAGGGAGGTGAGAGATGGTGGTATGAGGGAGAGAGACAGGTGGGTGTGTGGGAGAGGGAGGTGAGAGATGGGGGTATGAGGGAGAGAGACAGGTGGGTGTGTGGGCGAGGGAGGTGAGAGATGGGGGTATGAGAGATCATTAATGAAGGCTGAACAGAGTTGGGGACCCAGAACAGAACCCGCAGGTGACATCCAAGGGGGGGGTGGGACTCACATCCCGATATAGACACATATTGGGACCTACCCGATAGCTACGGCCAGAAGTGCCTTCCAGCCAAAGGGGTATTACCAAATTTGCCCCACGTAGCCGATTTTGCCCTAAAACCTAAGGGAGCGAAGGTTCAACCCCACTTGGACTACGTAGTATAAAAAAAAAATGTCTTCCCGGGTTACATGCTGAATTGCGAAACGCGCTTTAGGTTCCGAGTCGCGGAAACCCCGTTCGCTCCGCTGATGACCCCCGACGCGTTTCAAACCAACATAAAAAAAACGGCAGAATTGGTTATTTTACTATGGAATATGAGGAATACTAATAGGATAAAGGAGTCTGGTATATAGGGGGAGTTTTTTTTGTGCCCATAACCTTAATTAACACTTTAACTACCCGCTGGTAATTAACCCTTTCCCTGTTGAAATCGACAGCTTGGCGCGTTTAATGGAAGAACCAATCGGCGTTTTTGACCTCATTGTGGGGTCAACATCGGGGGGGGGGGGAGGGGGGCGGGGATGGGGGATTTTTAATAAAACCCTTTGTTATCACAACAATATATCGTTTTGTATGGCACCAACGTGTTCCACGGCGCAGTACGGCGAGGGCGGGGGGCGAGAACGTCGTACCGCTGAGCGAAGACAAACGGGAAACTTTAGGAGACCCAGGTCCCTGCGCCCAAGGAGCTGACAATCTAGAAAGTGGGGGGGGGGTGAGACGCGAGAAATAGGGCGCGCGCGAGTTGCTGAGCGCATGGGGGGGGGGGTTTGCGCGGTTCGACGTCATTGCATCCATATGTGCGTGCAACGTGCTGCGGGGGGCTCTTTGGCACTGAAGGGGTTAACCGTGTAAGGGGGGGGTGTGGGGGGTGGGGTATAAGCGCAGCTGAACCTATTTTCTGCATAAGGGGCACTGAAAATGATATATATGGGTTCCGGGCTCCCTCTAGTGGTCTTTTTCGGTAATACGTCCCTATAATATTCAGCAAATAAAAAAATATCACATTGTGAGCGCATTCCCCCGTCTCAGCCAGGTCTGCCGCCCTGCCCTTCCCCATTATCTCTTAGCATGCACCGCTTCCACTCCAGCTATGGATTCTGGGTAATGACATGCAAACGAGCACACAGGGTCACCTTTTTTCTTCTTGTCCATTGTAACATGCCCCCCCCCCCGCCCCCCCTTATAAGGTTCGGCCTGCCGCATCACACAACTTTCCCAGCAACGGCCTGGGAGAAAGAAGCGCAGAGCCGACCAACCCACTCACAGACAGTCGTTGGACTGGCAGACCTGCCTGAGACACGGGAATGTGCGCACACGTGATATATCTTTGTTTGCTGCACACTGCGGGGCGGAAGGGGTTGTGTCACTTATTGTCACCCACCATCAGTTACTTTGTGTCTAGTATAAGGACTGGATTGGAGCCTAATGCTAATAGTGACCGGTTGGAATTTCTACGGCAGGGAAGATATCTTTGGATTTTCAACCATCGTTCTTTTCCCAGTTCGGGTTTCGGGGGTCTGAACTTGCTGAGTTACAGCAGCCCACGGGGGTTCTCAGAGGTGGGAAGTCGCCCTATTTCAACTCCCGAAAGACCCTCCCTCCACTTCCCAATGATCCCAGATGACCTGCTGCTTTCGTTGTAATCAGAGGCGTCGCGTGGCTGAGTGCTTTCGCATCGAAGGCACTTCCTTTCCTATGCGTGCCCTAGTGAGTCCACCGATCCCACGGTGGTGTTGTGAGTCCAGTGAATTTTCACCGTGCAGGTCACAACGGTTCGTGGTTGCTCTTCCACAGCCACCTTTTCAACTCACATCTCCAGCGTCTTCTAGTGCTGGGAGGTGCCATGGGGTAGCACTGCTTAGTAAACATGGCTTTCCATCTTCTGAAGGAAGCCCGTTATATTGGTAAGCTGAGCGAGGACCCCCCCCCCGTTCAGAATCGGCGTCAACGTTCCAAACTCAAGTGAAGGCGCCCTGCACGTTGAGTGGAGTTGCACCAGTGTCTGGCAGGCGGCGGTATAAGGGTTAAGCATACGAGCTGGCCATCTCTCAGAACACCTCGGGGGGCGGAAACGTCTTCCACCGCACTCGCGGATTATTCCAGAGTCGGTGGGTGGCCCGGGGTCCGCTCTCGCACGGCCCCTTAACGAGCTGCCAAGTACCGTAGCCCGCTCTTAAAGCAATCAATGCTGTCCACACCACGGATGTCCTGGAGAGGACTTCCCAACTCAACGTTCATCCAGCCACCTTCGTTAGCACTTAGTTAGAGTCGTCGGAGATGGACCAACTCCATAAATTCAACGCTCCTTAATGTTCAAGTCTGTTGTCTTGGGCGATTAACTCAACATGGTGCCATTAACTGGTTGAAGAACGGATCAGGAACCCTGCCGTTTTTTTCCCCCTAAGCCGCCGTGAAACCTAAGACCCCACTGATTCCCCCGGACTTATTTTCATATTTAGGATTCCCTTGCGTCCTTCTTAAGCAAAGTTTTATGATTTCTTGTCGACTGGGCGCCGGGCCATTTGCACGCTCGCCAAAACAAGCTATCCGGCAATCTTCTACTGCTTCTTAGCCAGACGTGTACGGTTAATGTGTTTATGTGCTGGGTACGTATGTAAAAGAGAGAAAATACCAGGCCTGCAAAATGTCTCCAAGCCTCTGTAAAAACCAGCAGTGAAGAGGCCTGCAGTAGCAAGTCCACATGGAGACACTGACGCTTATTTGCACTTGCTGAATCACAGCAAGTAGCAGGGTATATTATGTGTGTGGGTATATGTACAGTATATACTGTATATATATATGTCTCTATCTCTCTGTCTCTATTTGCATCTCTCTCCATCAATTCCATCTCTCTCCATCAATTCCATCTCACCAATCTCACTCCCATCTCACTCCTGTCTCTCTCCCATTAATTCCATCTCTTCGTCTCTTTCCCCTCTCTCTCCCATCAATTTGATCTCTTCCGTCTCTCACCTCTTATCTCCATTATCTCTATCATCTCTCTCATTGCAGCCTTACCAGAGAACCACTTCTATCCTCAGCTTCTCTGACAAAGCTCGTTGAACTTCAGTAATGTCACGAAGAGAGAGTGGCTCTGCAGCCATTATCATTTTGTTTTGGGGCCCAATTGTAGGACTAATAAACACAATTTAGAAGTGAATGAGCTAGAAACTAGAAATGCCAAAAACGGACACTCTAACATGATGATACACGTACATAACATACTCTGAACTTTGACATACCTGGAACACCATTGTCCCTTAAGACGTTCTAGGTACGTCATAGGAACTTGCTTGTTTTTCTAGAGCGTGAACGGGCAGACCGCTCTGAGGGAGAAGCGAGCCCAATAGAAATAGAAGTGGAGTCCCCCTCCGTCCCCGTTTCTGGCATCCGTTGCCTGGTCGTGGCCATGCCACCGTTCCTGGAGTGACCCCCGTGACCCGTAAGTGCCGGAGGTCCCAATGGAGCACCGCGGGGAATCCGGACTCCCAGCCCTCTTAGGGACTTATCTTATATCCGCCGAAGCAGCCGATCGAATAATTTTAGGGCCACATTCCCCGTTAGTCAATTAGCCAACGGAGAATCTTGACCGAACATTGCTTCCCCCCCCGCCCCCCACATTGGAGCATCATTACCCAGAATCCCTGCCTACAGTGGAAGCAGTGTATGCTAAGAGATAATGGGGAAAGGCAGGGGTTGCAGAACTGCCTGAGACATCTGAATATACCAAGAAGTGGTGTTTTTTTTTTTATTATTGGTGGAGGGGTTTTGTCTCTCGGCACGCAGCGCTTCCACTGCAGCAAGGGATTCTGGGTAATGCCATGCAAACGAGCACGGCGAGTCACCTTTGGCTTCTTGTCCGTTTTAACGCGGAACCCCCTCCCTCCCCCCTCCGTATCACAACTAGCTCGTCGCGCTTCTCACCGTGTAAAAGGGTCACTGTGTTGACACGCACGTAAGCTCCGAGGAGACGTTTCCCTCGCGCCGTCCTGTTCCCAGTTACGGGACGGGAGTCTTGCGCGCGCCGGGCGGAGCCGCGTCTGGAAAATATCCTCACTTCGCCGTATTTCTGTTTTCCCCCCGGGGATAGCGGTTTTGTACTCAAACCTTTGCCGGAAAAAGTACGCCCCTGTGCGCAGAATACAGCGATTTATATCTTCCGTCAGACCTGCCCTGGACATAATCCTGAATGCGTGCGCTGAGTTTTAACCCCCTCTTGTACGCCCCGGGACCCACTCGCTGCATTCCCCGGGGGTCTCCAGGATCAAAGGTTTGAACGGGGGGGGTTTCCCGGCGGTTTAGGACGATTAGCTCGCCACTGGTCTTCTCGCCGTCAAGGTAAACCCCCCCCTAACCCCAAAAGTCCCCAACGTCAAGTCCATAGCCTGACCTGTTGACCCCTTACCCTAAACTTGCCCCCCCCCCCCTAGTGCTAAGGCTAATCTGCACCCCAAAATCTTGAACCCTTTACCCTAAGACCCCTAATGCTAAGGGTAATCTAAACCGCCATATCAGGGTCTGGGTGTGAGTGAGCTAATCATTTTGAGTTTATTTTGAATAACAAGACGTTTCTTGTTGTTTTTTTTTTTTTACTCAGCCGAGCAGCCATTTTTTTTTATCCCCACAGAGAATATCGAGTGTTGTATTAAAAAAACAAAACAAAACCAACAACGTTGATGTCACCTGACGTCCGAAGAGGAAATAAAAAGCTGTGTATCGACACACATCTGTAACCATTTAAGCCTCTCCGGCTGCTCCATCACCAGAGTGGATGTGGTTAGTTTATGGTAGGCTACGCTGATATTTGCTGCCAGGACAGTGAAACGGGAGAACCGCCGCGGGTTTCGTTGTTTTTTGCTCCAAATCGTACCCCCCCCCCCCCCCCCGACTTGAACCGTTTCCAAAGACAACACGTGCGTCGAATTGAAGAGTGATGTCTTCCGAGTCTTCGAGCCACACAAACTCCGGGCCTCTTTCCGACAGCTGCCAATTGGTATTTCCATCGCAACGGAAACGTTCGTTGGTAGACGGAGGCGTTTCCTTTTTTTGGGCTGTGGCAGGGCGATGGTGAATTTTGTCAGGTTCAACCCCCACCCCCCCCCCCCCCCCCCGAGAGATAACACATTACATTTTGTGATACACACACAAAAAAAGAGAATTCTAACACCTCGTGCCTGTAAACATGTCCAATAAGTGTTAGGGTAACACACAGTCCCAGCTGATAATCCATTTCTGACTGGTAACAGTTGTTTGGAGGTAGGTGGCACCTTCCCCCCAAGAGCTCACTCCTCCTCACCTTTTTAACTTGGGAGGTCTTTTCACTTTGCTGCAAGAACAGGACTTACTATGGTTCTTTCCCCTCATACAGAGGTAAAAGGGGAGGGCTCACAGTGTAGTGTAGGACCTGCATTAATGTTGGTTATACCTTGACGTTTGGTATGCCTGCTTACGACGCTTTGGCCAAAGGGTTTAACTTAATAACCAAGCAAATATTATTATTATTGAAGTATTTAAACTTTATACTTATCACTTTATATGTTTTGTCAATTGGATGTAGCATTGGGCACCCCCTGTCTTTTTTTTATTTTTAAGTGTTAGGGTAGTTTGCAGCTGAGCAGTCGAAAGGTGGCTCTTCCGGACGAGCAGGGTGGGATCGTAAACACGTAAGCGACAGTCACCGTAGGGTTAACAAAACACACAGAAAACCCCAGCAAGCTCTTTTTGGGAACCCCCACAATACTCGTCGTGGGTGAGGCGTGTGCAGTGGGTTATAGAGAGGTGATGAGTGCGCAAGGTGAGGAGAGACGGTTTGAGAAAAAGGAGTGTTCTCTGGGACGGAAGTAGAGTGTGAGGATAAGGGTGAGTATGGAGTGTCACAGGGGGGATAGGGAGTGTGTGAGGATAAGGGTGAGTATGGAGTGTGACACGGGGGGATAGGGAGTGTGTGAGAATAAGGGTGAGTATGGAGTGTGACACAGGGGATAGGGAGTGTGTGAGGATAAGGGTGAGTATGGAGTGTGACATGGGGGGATATGGCGTGTGTAAGGATAAGGGTGAGAATGGAGTGTGACATGGGGGGATATGGAGTGTGTGAGGATAAGGGTGAGTATGGAGTGTGACAGGGGATATGGAGTGTAAGGATAAGGGTGCGTATGGAGTGTGACACGGGGGGGATAGGGAGTGTGTGAGGATAAGGGTGAGTATGGAGTGTGACACGGGGGGATAGGGAGTGTGTGAGGATAAGGGTGAGTATGGAGTGTGACACGGGGGGGATAGGGAGTGTGTGAGGATAAGGGTGAGTATGGAGTGTGACACGGGGGGGATAGGGAGTGTGTGAGGATAAGGGTGAGTATGGAGTTTGACACGGGGGGGATAGGGAGTGTGTGAGGATAAGGGTGAGTATGGAGTGTGACACGAGGGGGATAGGGAGTGTGTGAGGATAAGGGTGAGTATGGAGTGTGACACGGGTAATATGGAGTGTGTGAGGATAAGGGTGATTATGGAGTGTCACAGGGGGGATATGGAGTGTGTGAGGATAAGGGTGAGTATGGAGTGTGACACGGGGGATATGGAGTGTGAGGATAAGGGTGAGTATGGAGTGTCACAGGGGGGATATGGAGTGTGTGAGGATAAGGGTGAGTATGGAGTGTGACCCTGGGGGATATGGAGTGTGTGAGGATAAGGGTGAGTATGGAGTGTGACACGGGGGGATATGGAGTGTGTGAGGATAAGGGTGAGTATGGAGTGTGACACTGGGGGATATGGAGTGTGTGAGGATAAGGGTGAGTATGGAGTGTGACACGGGGGATATGGAGAGTGAGGATAAGGGTGAGTATGGAGTGTCACAGGGGGGATATGGAGTGTGTGAGGATAAGGGTGAGTATGGAGTGTGACACAGGGGGGATAGGGAGTGTGTGAGGATAAGGGTGAGTATGGAGTGTGACACAGGGGGGATAGGGAGTGTGTGAGGATAAGGGTGAGTATGGAGTGTGACACGGGGGGATAGGGAGTGTGTGAGAATAAGGGTGAGTATGGAGTGTGACACAGGGGATAGGGAGTGTGTGAGGATAAGGGTGAGTATGGAGTGTGACATGGGGGGATAGGGAGTGTGTGAGGATAAGGGTGAGAATGGAGTGTGACATGGGGGGATATGGAGTGTGTGAGGATAAGGGTGAGTATGGAGTGTGACACAGGGGGGATAGGGAGTGTGTGAGGATAAGGGTGAGTATGGAGTGTGACACTGGGGGATATGGAGTGTGTGAGGATAAGGGTGAGTATGGAGTGTGACATGGGGGGATATGGAGTGTGTGAGGATAAGGGTGAGAATGGAGTGTGACACGGGGGGATAGGGAGTGTGTCAGGATAAGGGTGAGAATGAAGGGGACGTGTGGTGGGTGTGCGAGCCTGAGTGCGAGTGTGTACGTGTGAGCATTCTGATGAGTAGGGGTGTCCGTGCTCCACAAAGTCGGAGGCCTACTGCCTGAGACACACACGGGTCCCCTGAACGGATTTACACTGGCAGGCAGCAATTACGTATACACAACAAACAATGGAAGACTTTATTCATAAAGAACAATATACAATGTACACAAATGCAGCTATACGTAAAAAGCATGTTTATGGTACACAGCAGGAGTTAGGTTACCAAAGGAACTGGTCCCATAGGGAGAAACCCGTGTGTAAAGCAGCACTCTCCACCCAATTATTATTTTAAAGCAGCATTACCTAGATAATACTTACCGCACCCTCGCTCCACTCTTTGCCATTGTTTAAAAAAATAAAAATAAAATGAGTTTTAAAGTTTCAAGCTTCCTTGGGTCCACTATGGCAACCATTTCGGAAGCCACTGCACTTCCGCTATTGAAATAGGCGGCCATCTTGGGTGCCCTGGGAAGGGAGAACGGGCGGCCATCTTGGGTGCCCTTGGAAGGGAGAACGGGCGGCCATCTTGGGTGCCCTGGCATGGGACAACGGGCGGCCATATTGGGTGCCCTGGGATGGGAGAAAAGGCGGCCATCTTGGGTGCCCTGGGATGGGAGAACGGGCGGCCATCTTGGGTGCCCTGGGAAGGGAGAACGGGCGGCCATCTTGGGTGCCCTGGGAAGGGAGAACGGGCGGCCATCTTGGGTGCCCTGGGATGGGAGAAAGGGCGGCCATCTTGGGTGCCCCTGGGATGGGAGAACGGGCAGCCATCTTGGGTGCTCTGGGAAGGGAGAACGGGCGGCCATCTTTGGTGCCCTGGGATGGGAGAAAGGGCGGCCATCTTGGGTGCCCCTGGGATGGGAGAACGGGCAGCCATCTTGGGTGCCCTGGGATGGGAGAACGGGTCGATCGGCAGCTTAGATAATGACATTGCCTAAAAGGCAAAGAGCTTCTGCATTTATTAACGCAAGAGCCGACCCCACTTCAAAGGTTACCTGAACCGAGGGGTTCCCCGGAGCGGATCTGTGGTCCTCCAACCCCCAGTGGCCCAGAGATTTGGGGTGGGGGGAGATTGGGGTGTTTGTCCCAGGTTTCACACAAAAAGACTACAATGGCCAGAGGGTCCCCCGAATAGCATAGGAGCTCACACCTCGGGGGAAACAAACACAGCCACCGTCACAAAGATGCGTAGATCAGGGTTATGACAACTTGGCGCGTAAACGTTTTTCCGCCGGTCTGAATATTAAAAAAATCGCCGATACGGGAGAAAACTACCGAGGGATTTCACGCCAGCGATTCAGGGTAAGAACGGACATTTTTTATTATCCGGATTGAGGCGGGGAAAAAAATCGGGACTTTCCTGGAAGGTTTCCCCCAACAGCGACGCAACTTCTGTAGATTCCCCCATGGCGTGACGATGGCGAACGCCCAACAGTTCCTCTCGCTGGCAGGAAGTGAGGTTACCCCCACACGTTACAAACACGTTCACAAATCACACCACTTGAGTCAACTCCATCCACGGTACTCCTATAAAAAGACCGTTCTCTGGACTTTAGAGTTATTTCCCGTGGCCGGCACCAGCGTAAAAAGTACTTGGAAGACCCAAGACGAGGAGTTTGTTTTAAAATGTGCGGACGCATCACCGGCGCCTGAACGCCCGGGAGATCCTCCAGGCGTTGGGCTCCTCGTAGCGGTTGTACAGCGGTTCCAGCCGCTGCTGCTTCTTCTGCTTGCTGAGCTTGGTCGGGTCGGAGACCTTGAAGAAGGCCGGGGCGAACTCCACCAGCCAACGGGGGTCGATGGTGGTCACTTCTCGCATGTACTCCTTGGTGGTCAGGACGAGCTCGTGGTACACCACCCTTTTTGGGGGAAGAGAAGAGGGAAATTCATATTTACGGTGCTTTACGGACACCCCCTGGACATCCCAAGGGCCCGCGCGCTGTTCAGCCCGTGAGAAGTACAGTGGACGCCATCACTTTTGTGCCGTGTTTCTACGGGAGATCATATGGAATGGGATGTTTGTGCAAATTACTGCTAATTTGAAGAAGAATTTATAATATATCTGATCTCAGACGCGCTATTAGAGAGGGTCGGGGTTCCTTACAAGGCATCTGATCTCAGACGCGCTATAAGAGAGGGTCGGGGTTCCTTACAATGCATCTAACCTCAGACGCGCTATTAGAGAGGGTCGGGGTTCCTTACAATGCATCTGATCTCAGACGCGCTATTAGAGAGGGTCGGGGTTCCTTACAATGCATCTGATCTCAGACGCGCTATTAGAGAGGGTCGGGGTTCCTTACAATGCATCTGATCTCAGACGCGCTATTAGAGAGGGTCGGGGTTCCTTACAATGCATCGGATCTCAGACGCGCTATTAGAGAGGGTCGGGGTTCCTTACAATGCATCTGATCTCAGACGCACTATTAGAGAGGGTCGGGGTTCCTTACAATGCATCTGATGATCTCAGACGCGCTATTAGAGAGGGTCGGGGTTCCTTACAATGCATCGGATATCAGACGCGCTATTAGAGAGGGTCGGGGTTCCTTACAATGCATCTGATCTCAGACGCGCTATTAGAGAGGGTCGGGGTTCCTTACAATGCACCTGATCTCAGACGCGCTATTAGAGAGGGTCGGGGTTCCTCACAATGCATCTGATCTCAGGCGCGCTATTAGAGAGGGTCGGGGTTCCTTACAATGCATCTGATCTCAGATGCGCTATTAGAGAGGGTTGGGGGTTCCTCACAATGCATCTGATCTCAGGCGCGCTATTAGAGAGGGTTTGGGGTTCCTTACAATGCATCTGATCTCAGACGCGCTATTAGAGAGGGTAGGGGTTCCTCACAATGCATCTGATCTCAGACGCGCTATTAGAGAGGGTCGGGGTTCCTTACAATGCATCTGATCTCAGACGCGCTATTAGAGAGGGTCGGGGTTCCTTACAATGCATCTGATCTCAGACGCGCTATTAGAGAGGGTTGGGGTTCCTTACAATGCATCTGATCTCAGACGCGCTATTAGAGAGGGTCGGGGTTCCTTACAATGCATCTGATCTCAGACGCGCTATTAGAGAGGGTTGGGGTTCCTTACAATGCACCTGATCTCAGACGCGCGATTAGAATTTCACAATATGACAGGATGCAGCTATATGACAAGTTCCCTTTCTGCTTACAAAGTTGCGACGCTGGAAGACCCATCGCACTGTGGACATGCAGACCGCCCAGCACAGTTTAAACGGAATATTCTAGACCCTTCCCCCCACCCCCCAGTATAGAAACAACTATCAACACGGACATCCCACGTTACCGAAACAGCAGCATCCACCAAGTTAACCATCTGCCAAATTTCTCAGAAGATCAAGAAAAATTCACACGCTTTTTTTTCTTCTTACCACTCTGGTTGTCGGTTGAAGAGAGCACTGGACGGGTGGATGTAGACCACCTGCTGGTCTATGAGGGTGCGGTAACCCTCCTGAGGGTCCTTCTTGGCAGCGTTTCGGAAGAAACCGCTGCATATCGCCTTCTGCACCCTCACGGTTGCCTTTCCACAGGAGACAACATCCAGCTTGTGCCTGGAAAGATCGATATAAAAGAAAATCACCACGAGACAAAACGGTGCACGGAAGCACCTTATGCTTCAACAGAAGGTAGAACTTCCACCCGACACCACCTCAAACTCCCGACATTGTGAAAACCCTTGGTGCCTCGAAAACAGCCACTGAAGTGACGAGCGGATGGAAACCAAAGTTAGGATTTGGCTTGAGAAAGGGGTAGTTTCGAAGTGTTAGTAGCTGTATTGGTCCCCGAGTGTAGAACTCGTGCAGGTTGTGATAACTTTTAAATGGACCGAACACGACAGCTGTTCATGCAGGACATTGTAGTTTAGAGAGCTTTCGAAAACCGCAGGCACAATTGCCCCCTTGTACACCACTTTATCTTGACAAAGGTCAGTGTATTTGACCGAAACGTCGATCGGGGTGGACTAAAATCTATTTTTTAGTATGAAGATATCTGGGGCGCCGGTTCTTTCTTGGATGCGTCCAGCATTATAGGTCTCCCCTACGGGGGATGATTTCTGTGCACCCCAAGCAGTTATAAAGACCCAGTAAGTGGCTTATTAATGTATTCATTTAATCTACTACACTGCAGAATAAACGAGTGCCTTATAATACAGATGTGTATGTCCTCCCCACCCCATACCTGTCCATAATGCCCAACATCTGCTTCCGGATATCCTGAGCACGGCGCAAGGAACGAGCCTGGATGAAGTTCTCGTAGCACCAAGGGTTGGAAAACTTGTTGTTTTTCCAGGAGTTGTACACGGCAAGGAGCGTCAAGTGGTCCCCCTCTGTCTGGTGGAACTTGGCCTTCTTCTGGTCGGCAAGAGCTTGCTTGTCCTACAGGAGGCAAACCCACCTTACTGACCATAAAAAAAACAGTTTCCTTTCTATTAAGTCGTCCTACTAGTCGTTGGCTAGGTCCCTACTTAAATTCTGTAGTTGCATTCTGGAGACTCAACCGTCTGGTGGAACTTGGCCTTCTTCTGGTCGGCAAGAGCTTGCTTGTCCTACAGGTGGCAAACCCTTCTTACTGACCATAAAAACCCAACAGTTTCCTTGCTATTAAGTCGTCCAACTAGTCTTTGGCTAGGTCTCTACTTAAATTCTGTAGTTGCATTCTGGAGACTCAACAACGTACAAAACGGCACCCATTTTTTCCGAAGACTGGTAGACGACCGGTGAAACTCGGCGATAATATTCTGAGGAATGTACTGGCTCGTGACCGAAATGTTGGTTCGACTTTTCCCATCATGCTTCGGATTCTAGATATTCTAATAATATTCTAGAATAGAAACGTACCTCCTCCCTGGATAAGCTACATTTATTGGAAGCTCTTCCATAGAAGAAGTAGACGTGGCTGTATTAACCTACTATATACAGTGTTCCTTGCATGTCTTTGTGCTGTATATAACTACGCAGTCCTAAATAATAGAAGTCCTGCGGGACAAGGGGATGTTGGGAAACATCCGACGCCCCAGATGGTGAAGCAAGGGAAAGATATGGTTAGCAGGTTGTTGGCTTCGCCGATCTTTACCTTGGGCCTGTAGAAGACGTTCTGAACGGACAGCATAGACACGATGGTCAACATCTCCTCACTGCAGCCGAGATGTACGGACATGATGAGCATCTTACAGAGCATGGGCTCCAGGGGAAATTCTGCCATCTGCATGGGGACACAACGAGTGGTCATGGGCCAACATTCGACTAACTAGCCACGAATTCACACTTTTTGGCATTGTTAATCGCATTCCTCTGCATTTCAGACCACCAAGTAGCCCGTGTTGTACACTTTTGGGTGACCATTGGCCCCACAACCAATATAAACGTCCCCGCTTTTTCCAATGAACTGGCAAAGGTTTATTTAAAACATTTGATGAAGGTCTAACCCATGTGCTCTTCAGCCAGCGGGCCCAAGGACAAACATCCCCCGTCCTCGAATGGCCCTTGGAACACCCAACCCTGCTAATTTCATTACAACTGCTCAAGGATTTTCGTGCAATTTTTTGCAGTTCAACCTACTTTTAAAGCCAATCCAAGGCTGCAGCCATAGTGCGGGCCCACTACCCTACAAATAGATTGGCGCGGCCTTTCCTGACCTCCGTTGACGCGCGTGACGGAGAGAGGCGCGGCCGCGACGTTTGGCAGGTTGAACGAATGAGGGTTCACCCTCATAGGTCCAACGGCTCACGTGACGCGAGTCTCCTCCGAATCCTGCCGCCCCGTCGTTCGCGTCGCATAGGGCCTCTGCAACGGGGCCTCTGCAACTTCAAGTACCATGATCCAGTCGTCTTCGTTGACGCGCCGTCAAATGACGCCGCGGGGGTCACGTGACGTCACATGACCACGTGGCGTCATTTGACGCTTCAGACCAGTTGAGGGAGGCACGAGCAAATGGGGGGGGTGGGGGAGAGCCAGCAGGAGCGGCGCAAGGCTAAAAGTTAGCGCACCACCGTTCTACAGTTCTTCAGTACACCCATAGTCATCGAGGTTGAAAATAAAAGGACCCAGTGGTAAACTGGATCCGATATCTATATTAATGCAGGGGAAGGCAACCACCACCCACCAGTGCAGCGTTTTCCATTGCCGTTTCGCTAGGGGGGCAACTAGAATCCTTCCCGACCCCTGTAAAAAGCCACTTCACCTCTGCTGGTCAGTAATCAGCCTATTGTCAGTATATCCATTTCCTTCTGAGATACAAATGTGTCCTTGAGGACAGTGGACGCCTCTTCCATGTTCCCGGCACGGCCATTGGCTTCAAAGACACTTACCCTACGTCCCAGACGGGTCAGCAGGCCTTCGTCGTCCAGGGCTCCCAGGGTGTACAGCTGCTCCATGGCCGTAATTAAAGTCTCCATTGGAGGAGCGTCCATGAAATCAAACGACAGCAAATCATTGATCCCCATGGCCTTAAAAAAAACAAAATCAGAACGGGCGTCAGTGGCATAGGTTCAGAAGACCGAGGCAACGTTTCCTACACTAGACGTTCTCAAAACATGTCCATGCTGTGGACCATGACCATGTTAATACAGATGTAGTAGGTGTCACTGTGCACTATGTTGGGATCACCTGTACCAACACGACTATTGAATGCTATGGAAACTCTGTGATAATAGGAAATGGTGTTATCTGGGGTGGACACGTTCATGCACTACATCTGGAGTTGTTTGGAGAACCTGTGTTGTACACATGTTCATGTGCCCGGAAGCCAAGTTTTACGTGGGCCGGACAACGAGATCAGGTCACTAAATAGAAAACGGTATTAAAAATGCGGTGGCATCTTTCGTCTGATCAACATCATCGTTCACCAACAAATCTTAAGTGCGAAGGTTGAAACTCCCAGGAGAGGAGGTAACAGAAACCAAATCTTTCATAGTGCAAGGTTTCCTGGATGAAGGAGTTATGGATGTTTATGGGTGAAACAGAAAATGTGATTGGAGTATGGTTTTAACTTTATTAGATCTCATTGGGTCATTGGTTTCTCATGATTGATAACAGTTAGTCTATAGGAGAACCTCATGCGGGTCAACGATTCGTTGACGATGTTATCGCAAATTGGAATAAAAGATGGGCGTTTTAACAACGACGTGCTTTGATCTATACGCCCGGAAAGGCAGATCCACCTTCATACATGACAGTGAAGTGGTGAATAGCGGTAGACCCGAATAGAGCGTGGTTTTGCCGAGCAGATGAAGAAAGGGCAAGTGATCTATGACGGCCGATAAAAAGGTAAAGGAAATTTATCTATACATATGTAACACCCCCACCCCACCCCCGTGTTGGTTACTAAAGTAAACAAGGGGTTAACAGGGAGAGTAGAGGTTAAGCTCCTACAAGTGGTGGCACCGCAGTACTGTGTCATAGGAGGTAGAAAAGGTCAAGAGCAGAGGATTCTGGGAGGGGAGTTCCAGCATGGAAGAGAGAGGCTTCAAAGAGTAGAGGTGGGGAAGCTGTTCCCCAGAGTAAAGCATGGATTAGGGCCCCCCTTTTATTGTGCTTCAGATAGGGTCAGTGCCCCTTCAGGTCGGATCCAATAGTATGGCCAAAAGAGAGAAGAGCAGGTCCCTGTAACAGGAATGCAGAGGGCCAAACAGCAGTGCCCCTAGGAAGTCTGGGGATAATCTCTACCAGCGGATCTACAGCCATGTCAGCGTCAGTATCCCTGAGGAAGTGGCAGCTCCAGAGCAGGGTTGGAAAAAGTAACAGTGAGGTCACATAGAACAGGCCAGGATCTCCGCATGAGCTCACAGTAAAAAAGGGACACAACATGAAGTCAGTCAAGTAACAAACAAAATGTATCTCCCATGTGTGTGTCAAGAGTGGGCAACCCAGCAAAGACCGGATCAACAGTGACATCGGTATGAATGAAAATGGGAGTGCGGCTACGTCAATCTATCTGTACGGTGACTGCTGTGTCCCCAAAGCCTGGGACCGGAAAGAAAGATGGAAGTTTGTACTAGGAAAAAACTCCTGGCGCCCCCGTCTTTTCCCATCGCCCACGGACAGCACCCCGAGACAAGGTAAGTCTACGTGGATGTTCCATACTCAACGACCCCGATGGAACCTCGCTAGGGAGTCGGGCCAGGGAGGAACACACACACACACACACACACACACACACACACGTTATGATCCAACGGCTCTTACATTGAGCACATCCGTTACAACGGAGGCCCCTGCAACTGTACGATTGTTATGTAGACATTGTTAGTAGAATTGCAGATGTTGCCGTGGTTACTGCACCCCATTACCGTGCAACACTGCGACACTAGGTTGGTGGAATCACGCGATGTTGTCGCCGAGCCGCAAAAATAACGCACACTGGCGGCGGCGGTAATGCGCCAGTGTGTCGTAACAGGTGTAATATCGTCTACGTCCGTACCACGCACACACGGTTAACTTTCTTCACCAAATTCACCGGCACGAAACCGGGTTTCATGCCCCCCCCCCCCATGGTCACGCCATACAGTGGTTAAGCTGCAGGCGAGGATTCTGGGAAGTGACGTGCAAAGGAACACTCCATGGGAGTATGTAACTTTTAGCTTCCGATCCACGGTATAACATGGGTTCCCCTAGAGCTTCTCCCGGCTGTATGACACGGCTTTTACAGCCAAGCATGGTTACACGTCAGTACGGAACCAGTGGACCTGCTCAGAGACCACCATTTTGGTTCTTTTGGGCTTATCCTTGTAGCTTGGTCACCGATTCCACCAAGCCGGTTGATGGTGGCACACCGGACACGAGCCTAGAGACCGGTCACCTCATTCAGAATAAGGACCCACCTTGAGGGACAGCACCGTGCTCGCCAAGTTGGTTCTCTGGATTTCGGGCACGTTGGTGGTGAGCATCTCGTCCCGGTAGGCCCGCTCGGTGTAAAGCCTGTAACACTTTCCCGGGCCCGTTCTTCCTGCTCTGCCGGCTCTCTGTTTGGCTTGTGCCTGCGGATACAAAATGTAACTTCAAGGGTCAGTCCCTCCTAGGGGCAAAGTGTACTAATGGCAGTGACATGGTTAAAGGGTCAGTCCCTCCTAGGGGCAAAGTGTACTAATGGCAGTGACATGGTTAAGGGGTCAGTCCCTCCTAGGGGCAAAGTGTACTAATGGCAGTGACATGGTTAAGGGGTCAGTCGCTCCTAGGGGCAAAGTGTACTAATGGCAGTGACATGGTTAAGGGGTCAGTCCCTCCTAGGGGCAAAGTGTACTAATGGCAGTGACATGGTCAAGGGGTCAGTCTCTCCTAGGGGCAAAGTGTACTAATGGCAGTGATATGGTTAAGGGGTCAGTCTCTCCTAGGGGCAAAGTGTACTAATGGCAGTGGCATGGTTAAGTGCTGCAGTGGAAGCACTGTATGCTGAGATAATGGGGAAAGACAGTGTTGCGGATCTGTTTGAGACGTTGGAATGTGCTCACAACATGGAATTTTTATCGAGATTATATATATATATATATATATATATATATATATATATATATATATATATATATATATATATATATATATATATATTAGTAAGTCCAGTATCCTCCGGACATCCTCTCAGTCAACCCCAAAACAGTGGGGGGGTGGAGGCGAGGAAAGGAGAGGATGGAGTTCTATCCATGTCGGGGAGCCAACAGCAGTATTGCGCGTCTTCAAGGCGTAAGTGCCACTTCCACCGTCTTCGGATGGACCGAGAGGTTGTTCGGAGGATACAGGACTTGTTCACGCAGGTGACCAAATCCCTGCTGGTGTTCTTCACTGATTAATTTAAATACGTAGATCCGATCATGGCGGTGCCTTGCCAGTCTCTTGCTCGCATTGGAGGTCCATGGTTTGTTATTCGCAGCTCTTGACCGAGCCAAAAACGATTCTCCAAAAAGGGTCGGACATTTCTCTGACGGTGCTCATCTGCGAGGTCTCTTCAAGTGAATGGGCCATAGGGAGGTCTTCCGGCGGTGGAAGGTGTCTTCATCGTAACTGGTCAATGAGGCTCTGCTGATCGAAGCTACTGGTTCGTTCTGGTAACCCAGCCACTGACGTGCGGTCCCTTACCTGTGAAATCGGGGTCACCACGAGCTGATCTATCCCAGTCTTGGAGTTGTACACCTTCTGCTTCACAAACCCAGGGTCGACCACGTAATAAATGCCATCGATGGTCAGGGAGGTCTCGGCTATGTTGGTAGCTATGACCACCTGCAAAAGCGGGGAATGGAGAAGGGGACATTTTATTACCAAGACACCAACAAGTGACCTCAACTCCTTATAGTGGCACCATGCTAACGACATTTTGTAAGTGTTTGAAGTAGTCCACTAAACGGGGTGACACATTTATTTTATTTATTTATAAAATGTGTTACCAGGAAGTAATACAGTGAGAGTTACCTCTCGTTTTCAAGTGTGTCCTGGATATAGTTAATATGACAAATAATACATGGTTACAAATACAGTTACATAAATGAACAGGGTTATACATTATATACAAGACATTGCATGCACAGTTAGAGAAGATGTATATTATAGGCGTATGTAACAGTTACAGACCAGATTAAAATGTGAGACAGCTTTAGTTTTGAAAGAGCTTAAACTGGTGGTTGATGTGAGAGTCTCCGGTAGGTTGTTCCAGTTTTGGGGTGCACGGAAGGAGAAGGAGGAACGGCCGGATACTTTGTTGAGCCTTGGGACCATGAACAGTCTTTTGGAGTCAGATCTCAGATGATAAGTGCTGCGTGTGGTAGGGGTGAGGAGCTTGTTCAGATAGGTGGGTAGCTTGCCCAGAAAGTATTTGAGGGCAAGACAGGAAAGGTGAACTTTGCGCCTAGACTCGAGTGATGACCAATCTAGTTCTTTGAGCATTTCGCAGTGATGTGTGTTGTAGTTGCATTGAAATAGAAAGTATGATTTCCCCATGTAATAGTTTATGCCATATTTCTATTCAGAAAGGCAGTGCGAGTTATACGAGTCCTCTGATGTGTTTAATGAGGCCATATGCTGATCAAAGGAGGCTACTTGAAAGGCTTTGTTGTGGAGAAGTTCCTCAGAGGTGAGAAAAAGCCTGTACATCAATGGAGGTGACTCGCCTCATTGCCTACGCAGCCAGATCTCCCAGATGGATACTAACCATTGTGACCTGTCAAACATTACACCCTACATGAAAGACCCCTGCCCAATAAGCATTTTTGCTAGACAGGATGGCAACGAAGGCATCATGTCATATTTTTTTTATAAATGGGCTGGCCAAGTAGCTACAGGGGAGGGGTGTATTAATGTGGGGCTGGGTAAACCCAGCTTCTCGCGTTACCTGGCAACCTGTGATTGGGACAAGGTAATTGTTCACCAATAACTGAACTGCCATGTTAGGAATGGGGGTCTGCGTCTATATAGTTGCTTGCACCCCTTATTCCTGTGCTTGTCGTGACCTATAACAACTAAGGAGCTGCTATTCAGCTGAATATTTCCTTGTCCAACCCCAGTAAGTGTAAATATTTCTGTAATGTTATTTGCTTGATGTATTGTCTGTTCTGCTCATAGGAAATAAAACTCGTTCAGTTTACTATATCCTAGTCTTGTTCAATCTGGCCCGGTTATTACATACATTGTCTGATCTCTCCCGCGAAAGTTGGCCAACCAGGGGAAAAGTGCACTTGGTTAACATTTTCAAAGCTCAGCCAAAAAGGTTTCGTCAAGCATTTAAAAGTCAATCTGCTGGTCACACAACCCTAAATCCAGGTCACACCACCCTAAATCCAGGTCACACCACCCTAAATCCAGGTCACACCACCCTGTATATACGGCCGTTTGTTAGGCACGAGAATGGCCACTGACGTCACTGGAGATGCGAATGTCTACCTAACATCCCCACTTCTCTGTGCCCAATTTAACTCACGATCGCGGTCCAGGTGGTAAAGCGATTAGGACCACCACTTCTTCATGGACCACCGGTGGTCCAACACTTTTCTGATCTACTACAGCAGTGGACAAGTTCCACAAAAAACAGAAGGACCTTTTTGCTGCCCTGGAGTCCATAGACACGATTGTGTTCACGCCCAAAATCTCTTCTCACTTTGTGCCCAATTGAACTTAAGAGCAGGGATCAATGTGCATGGAGCCACATAGACCACCACTTGATGGACCACCGGTGGGGGTCCAACACTTTTCAGTTCTCAAATCAGCAGGGGACAAACATTGTAGGACCTTTTTGCTGCCCTGGCGGCCAAAGACATGGCCGTCTTCACGCCCATATTCTCTTTTTTTGCGTCTTGTTAAACTCAAGAGCAGGGAGACACCTGGACCACTTGTGGAGACACCTGGACCACAGGTGGAGACACCTGGACCACAGGTGGAGACACCTGGACCACTGTTGGAGACACCTGGACCACTGGTGTGGAGACACCTGGACCACATGTGTGGAGACACCTGGACCACAGGTGTGGAGACACCTGGACCACAGGTGTGGAGACACCTGGACCACAGGTGTGGAGACACCTGGACCACAGGTGTGGAGACACCTGGACCACAGGTGTGGAGACACCTGGACCACAGGTGTGGAGACACCTGGACCACAGGTGTGGAGACACCTGGACCACAGGTGTGGAGACACCTGGACCACAGGTGGAGACACCTGGACCACTGATGGAGACTCCTGGACCACTGGTGGAGACAGCTGGACCACTGGTGGAGACACCTGGACCACTGGTAGGCCCAACACTTCTGTTCTACTCCAGCAGCGAACGAGTTACAGAAAAAACATCTCCCCGTACCTTTCTGCTGCCGGGAGGAGCCGGGTCGAAAATCCTCGTTTGCATCTCGCTGGGCAACGCCGAGTAAACCGGCAGGATGATCAGCTCGGGCACGTCTGGGCCCAGCGACTTCATTCGCTCGTACAGGATTTCGCAGGCGGTGTCGATTTCTTCTTGGCCGGTCAAGAAAACCAAGATGTCACCTGTGCGGGGAGCAGAAGGCGAGCTTGAAAAAAAAGGGGATTTGGGAAGTGCGGTTTTTCAAACCGTGGTGTACCGAAAAACAGAACCGTGGAAGCAGCACGATTTTCCACGCCGGGGACGAACAGACCTTTTCTTATAAAAATCGAGCCAATAATTTGCTCTGCTTCAAACACACCAACACAGCTCTGAAGACCACAATGCACTTATCTTATGTTAGCTGCTGTAAGACTGTACTGCAATTAGGGGGCTGTAGTTTAGGGTTCCCAAGATGCTTTAAAGCTGCAGACCAAGTAATATACTACATGTGTTTATATTTTCATAAAATCAGGTCTATACTATGAGAAAATACTTGTAGCATTTATTTTTTTTAAACCACTCTGAATTACATTTTTAATGCAGTATAATGTATTAAGCATTTTTTTGTTTCTTTAGCAACCATTTACAAAGTCACATCCCCTTCCTCTTCTGAAACAGGTTCTGGGCACGCCCCTTTTTGAGCCCCGCCCTCTCTCTAGCAGTGCACCGATTTTATCTAGTGACTGCCTGGTCTCATGATCTCCCCCCACAGAACTTCGCATCTTTGGTCCTCTTCTGCTGCACTGACAGCCATTTATTGAACCCCCCCCCCCCGAGCCAAATCTTCGCCGATCGATCACAGGAGAACGGATCGATCGGCAACTGAGCTAATTACTGATCATTGTGTGGGCTGCATTGATGCTCATAATAAAGGCGGGAGAGGGGGGGGAAAAACACACGCTTTATAATCCCCCAAACTGTGCGACAGATCCCAGGCAGTATATAAGTGAGGGAGGGGGTGTGGGGGTCGAGAGTGGAGCGAGAGTCAGGGGAGAGAGGAGTTGAGCTAGAGGAGAGGAAGAGGGGGGGGGGGAGTTGAGCGAGAGGAGGAGGGGGCGGAGGGGAGTTGAGTGAAAGATGGGGAGGAGGGGAGTTGAGCGAGGAGGAGGGGGGGTGGAAAGCAATTTAGTGAGAGTAGAAGGGGGGGGGCGGCAGAAGGACAGTGGAAGGCTGACCTCTCCTGGTCTACTGTATATATCACTAGCTGAGAGACCCGGCGTTGCCCGTGAGTTAAATTTCCCGCTAGGAGGAGGGGAGAGCGGACGGGAGGGCAGACGGGGAGGGCGGACGGGAGGGCGGACGGGAGGGCGGACGGGAGGGCGGACGGGGAGGGGGCGGGGGGGAGGAGAGCGGAGGGGAGGAGGGGGGGGAGAGTGGAGGGGAGGAGGGGGGGGGGAGAGCGGAGGGGAGGAGGGGGGGGGGAGAGCGGAGGGGGGAGGGAGGGGGGGGGGAGAGCGGAGGGGAGGAGGGGGGGGAGAGCGGAGGGGGAGGAGGGGGGGGAGAGCGGAGGGGAGGAGGGGGGGAGGAGAGGGGAGGAGGGGGGGGGAGAGCGGGAGGGGAGGAGGGGGGGGAGAGCGGAGGGGAGAGCGGAGGGGAGGAGGGGGGGGGGAGAGCGGAGGGGAGGAGGGGGGGGAGAGCGGAGGGGAGGAGGGGGGAGGAGCGGAGGGGAGGAGGGGGAGGAGCGGAGGGAGGAGGGGGGAGGAGGGGGGGAGGAGGGGGGGGGGAGCGGAGGGGAGGAGGGGGGGGGAGGAGGGGGGGGGAGCGGAGGGGAGGAGGGGGGAGCGGAGGGAGGAGGGGGGGGAGCGGAGGGGAGGAGGGGGGGGAGCGGAGGGGAGGAGGGGGGGAGCGGAGGGGAGGAGGGGGGGAGAGCGGAGGGGAGGAGGGGGGGGGAGAGCGGAGGGGAGGAGGGGGGGGAGAGCGGAGGGGAGGAGGGGGGGAGAGCGGAGGGGAGGAGGGGGGGGGAGAGCGGAGGGGAGGAGGGGGGGGAGAGCGGAGGGGAGAGCGGAGGGGAGGAGGGGGGGGGGGGGGAGAGCGGAGGGGGAGGAGGGGGGGAGAGCGGAGGGGAGGAGGGGGGAGGAGCGGAGGGGAGGAGGGGGAGGAGGGGGGGAGGAGGGGGGGGGGAGCGGAGGGGAGGAGGGGGGGGAGGAGGGGGGGGAGCGGAGGGGAGGAGGGGGGAGCGGAGGGGAGGAGGGGGGGGAGCGGAGGGGAGGAGGGGGGGAGCGGAGGGGGGGAGCGGAGGGGAGGAGGGGGGGAGAGCGGAGGGAGGAGGGGGGGGGAGAGCGGAGGGGAGGAGGGGGGGGGAGATGCGGAGGGGAGGAGGGGGGGAGAGCGGAGGGGAGGAGGGGGAGAGCGGAGGGGAGGAGGGGGGAGAGCGAGGGGAGGAGGAAGGGGGGGGAGAGCGAGGGGAGGAGGGGGGGAGAGCGGAGGGGAGGAGGGGGGGGGAGAGCGGAGGGGAGGAGGGGGGGGAGAACGGAGGGGAGGAGGGGGGGAGAGCGGAGTGGAGGAGGGGGGGGGATGGAGCGGAGGGGAGGAGGGGGGGGAGAGCGGAGGGGAGAGCGGAGGGAGAGGGGGGGGGGGATGAGCGGGAGGGGAGGAGAGGGGGGGGGAGCGGAGGGGAGACGGGGGGGAGGAGCGGGAGGGGGGGAGTGAGCGGAGGGGAGGAGGGGGGGAGGAGGCGGAGGGGGAGGAGGGGGGGGGAGGAGCGGGGAGGGACGTGGAGGAGGGAGGGGAGGAGGGGGGGGGGAGGAGCCGGAGGGAGGAAGGGGGGGGAGGAGGGGGGGGACGGAGGGGAGGGACGGGGGGGGAGGAGGGGCGGAGGGGGAGGCGAGGGAGAGGGGGGGAGAGCGGAGGGGGATGGGAGGGGGGGGGGAGAGCGGAGGGGAGGAGGGGGGGGGAGAGCGGGGGGAGGGGGGGAGGAGGGGGGGAGAGGAGCGGAGGGGAGGAGGGGGGGAGAGCCGGAGGGGGGAGGGGAGAGGGGGGGAGAGCGGAAGGGAGGAGGAAGGGGGGGGAGAGCGGAGGGGAGGAGGAAGGGGGGGAGAGCGGACCGGGGAGGAGGAAGGGGGGGAGAGCGGACGGAGGAGGAGGAAGGGGGGGGAGAGCGGACGGGAGGAGGAAGGGGGGAGAGCGGACGGGAGGAGGAAGGAGGGGGGGGAGAG
>NC_134505.1:4633233-4680961 GCF_040206685.1 Ascaphus truei | reverse complement strand
TGTACAACATACCGTGCGCATTTAATGCTCTAAAAAATGTACTACGGCTTATTAAAAATGAAGATGTTCCCGTCGTGGTTAGTTATAACCGCACTTGACGCGACCTCTCGACGGAAATAATAACGGCGGCGTTACATCAATCAGCCAACTCCATGGAAGCCGACATGTTTATCGGGATTTAATAGGTGTAAACAGGCCTTTCGACATTAACCACTGCAGGCTTCAGAGCTTCCAGCATTGCTACATTTAGCCGGCACTATAATAAAATGATAGATAGAAACAATTTTCTTTCCCGCGTCACACGGTAGGAAGGATGTCCCTCCCCCCCCCCGTTTGACAAATGAGATCTCTCCCTTCCCCCCCCCCCCCCCCAAGCTGTTGCGCTATTCAGATAAGCCCTAGGGATGGAGGTCCCAGCTGCTATCGTTGTGTTGAACGAAAGATGGCGTGCCACTTGTCAAGATGATGGCAGCTCGGGTGGGGAAATATATATATATCTACCACCCCAGGGGTTTATTGGTGTTGGTTGTGGAACCATCTTTGAATGTTCCAGAATAAGACTGTTTACATTAGCGGTGATATAATAATAATAATAATATGGCGGTTTATATATGTTTATTACGAGTAGCCGAAGTTGAAGCCACGGGGAATTTATGCGTGGTCATGTTGACGGGATTTGCAGGGGGGAGGTGCCGCCGACGCCTGGGGATTTTAGTCACGTAGGGAGATAGTGTAACGGCAAGTCACTTTAACTCTACTTTGCCTCTCTAACCCAGATTTCAGGGTCTGTTCTGGAGTCACCTTTTAGCTATGACCGAAATAACGTCGGGTTAAATCCCTGTGTTAACCTGAACGGCCTTTAGTGGATATACGATGTCAGGGGGTACGTCTCTTTTGCACATCTTTAGCACTGACGGGCGGAAAAACGTAACCATACCAGTAAACATACCAGTCCAAAAGACCATTCATGGTCCCAAGGTTCAACAAGGTAGCCGGCCGCTCCTCCTTCTCTTACCGGCACCTCACAACTGGAACAGTCTGCCGGAGACTCTCACAGCCGCCACCAGGCTAAGTTCTATCAAGACTTCAGCTCTCACATGTTAATCTGGTCTGTAACTGTTACATACGCCTATAACGTATATTATCTGTAACTGTGCATGCAAAGTCTTGTATATAATGTATAACCCGCTCATTTATGTAACCGTGTATTTGTAACCATGTATTATTTGTCATCTTAACTCTGTGCCCAGGACATACGTGAAAACGAGAGGTAACTACTCAATGTATTACTTCCTGGTAACACGTTTTATAAATAAATAAGTTATTTCAAGGGGTAGCACTGGGTTAACGTTGGGTTGTTCTCTGTACTGGATAGCTGTTACAAATAACCTGCCTTTTTTATTTAGGTTAATGTTGGGTTAAATAGCCCAACGGAGGACCTCCGTGCATCTGGATCTCAGACCTCGAAGCATCTTCATTCATTGTCCTTGGCCTGGAATTGTGGTGACAACTGTGAAAATCCCCCCCCAGTGATAAATTCTGTATTGAGCATTTCCCCCCAGGCTGTGTGTCCAGATAAACCATACATTTTCAATTCCTCGCTTGCGTCTGCCTTCTCCCGGTCAGAGGAAATAGAGTCTCCGCTAGACCTCTGAGATACCCACCAGACTTGGCATCCACTCTGATGAGCCACAAGCCAATTAAGAATACAAAAAAAAAGCGAGATTTCCGGTAGGAGTCACGAAGCATTAGCGTGATCTAATCAGCAGATATACAACAAGAGCAGAGTGGAACCTCTGTGCTACTTTCATTCTACTTCTTCAGGAAAACAAGCTCTTTTGCACCATTTCGGTTGGAGTTGGGAGCACGATCACAGTCTGCCAGGGACCAGAGGAGGGAGAATGGGGTAGTGTTGAGTTGCATACTATTTGGATGTGCGTGTGTATATCTTTATTTGTATAGCGCCTTTCGTGTACATAGCGCTTCACGGCAGCAATACACGTTTACAAAATAATATTATCTTTATTTATAGAGCGCTTTTCTCCCAATGGGAATCAAAGCGCATCACGGTTACAGAAAGGGAAAAAGAAGAAAACATTTAAGGTTATAAACGAGACTCACTCAACCCCCCTATCTCCTCTCTCTCTCTCTCTCTCTCTCTCTCAATTCCCTCTTCTCTCTCACTCAATTCTCTCCCTCTTCTTCCTCACTCAATCCCCTCTTCTTCCTCCTCTTTCTCTATTCCCCCTCCTCTCACTCAATTCCCCATCCGCTCTCTCAATTCCCTCTCTCACTTAATTCCCCCTTCCTCTCTTTCAATTCCCCCCTCCTCTCTCACTCAATTCCCTCCTCCTCTCACTCAATTCTCTTTCTCTCTCACTCAATTCCCTCTTCCTCCTCACTCAATTCCCCCCTCCTCTCAGTCAATTTCTCCCTCCTGTCTCACTCAATTCCCCCTCCTTTCACTCAATTCCCCCTCCTCTCACTCAATTCCCCCTCCTCTCACTTATTCCCCCCTCCTCTCACTCAATTCCCCCTCCTCTCACTTAATTCCCCCCTCCTCTCACTCAATTCCCCATCCTCACTCAATTCCCCCTCCTCTCACTCAATTCCCCCTCCTCTCTCACTCAATTCCCCCTCCTCTCACTCAATTCCCCCCTCCTCTCACTCAATTCCCCCTCCACTCACTCAATTCCTCCCTCCTGTTTCACTCAATTCCCCCTCCTGTCTCACTCAATTCCCTCCTCCTCTCACTCAATTTCCCCTCCTCTCACTCAATTCCCCCTCCTCTCCCACTCAATTCCCCCCTCCTCTCCCACTCAATTCCCCCTCTCTCCCACTCAATTCCCCCTCCTCTCTCAATCAATTCCCCCCTCCTCTCACTCAATTCGCCCTTCCTCTTTCAATTCCCCCCTCCTCTCCCACTCAATTCCCCCTTCCTCTCTTTCAATTCCACCCTCCTGTCTCACTCAATTCCCCCTCCTCTCACTCAATTCCCCCCTCCCATCTCCTCACTCAATTCCCCCTCCTCTCACTCAATTCCCCCTCCTCTCTCACTCAATTCCCTCCTCTCACTTAATTCCCCCCTCCACTGACTCAATTCCCCCTCCACTCACTCAATTCCTCCCTCCTGTCTCACTCAATTCCCCCTCCTGTCTCACTCAATTCCCTCCTCCTCTCACTCAATTTTCCCTCCTCTCCCAATCAATTCCCCCTCCTCTCCCAATCAATTCCCCCCTCCTGTCACTCAATTCCCTTTCTCTCTCACTCAATTATCTCCCCTCCTCCTCCTCAATCAATTCCCCCCTCCTGTCACTCAATTCCCTTTCTCTCTCACTCAATTATCTCCCTCGTCCTCCTCACTCAATTCACCCCTCCTCCTCAGTCAATTTTCTCCCTCCTGTCTCACTCAATTCCCCCTCTCACTCAATTCCCCCCTCCTCTCACTCAATTCCCCCCTCCTCCTCAGTCAATTTCCCCTAGTCTCTCACTCATCCCCCCCTCCTCTCACTCAATCCCCCCTCCTCTCACTCAACCCTCCCCCTCCTCTCTCACTCAATCCCCCCCTCCTCTCTCACTCAATTCCTCCGCTGGAGTGACTGATCCCCGGGGATCGCCCCCCTAAGTGCCGGACGAGCTGGTTAGCGAGCAGGTTAGCCCCCTCTGAATGTGCTCAGCTTGCAATAACACGTAGAGTAAGATAGGTTAACCGGCAGAAATGATTTAATAACCACGTTGGACTTTTCGATTCCCAGAATCTTCTTAGGTTTCTAAGTACACGACAAACACTACTTATAAAGGGTCCCCAGCCCATCACACGGGAACACAGGGTCAGATTAAACGCAGGTCTTTATGCCTGACAAGCGCGGTTTATCTTCTCTAAACTGGACCCAATCTAGCATAACACAGGATAAAATAGGGTGTTTGTTACATTAGAAAATCACATTTTTGGAGGTTACCCTGGTTGCAGTGACAATGGCAATAATTATTTGAGTGTCAGCTTGTCTGTGTGTGTGTGTAGATATAGTGTATATTTTCATTTAACGGCTCCTATATACTCCTCCCCTAACTGCTCCTATAACCTCTCCCTATAACTCCTCCCTAACTGCTCATATAACTCCCTCCCCTTACTGTTCCTATAACCTCTCCTATAACTCCTCCCCTAACTGCTCCTATAACCGCTCCCTATAACTCCTCCCCTAACTGCTCCTATAACCTCTCCCTATAACTCCTCCCCTAACTGCTCCCTATAACTCCTCCCCTAACTGCTCCTATAACTCCTCCCCTAACTGCTCATATAACTCCTCTAACTGCTCCCTAACCTCTCCCTATAACTCCTCCCCTAACTGCTCTATACCGCTCCCTATAACTCCTCCCCTAACTGTTCCTATAACCTCTCCCTATAACTCCTCCCCTAACTGCTCCTATAACCTCACCCTATAACTCCTCCCCTAACTGCTCCTATAACCGCTCCCTATAACTCCTCCCCTAACTGCTCCTATAATCTCTCCCTATAACTCCTCCCCTAGCTGCTCCTATAACCTCTCCCTATAACTCCTCCCCTAACGCTCCTATAACCGCTCCCTATAACTCCTCCCCTAACTGCTCCTATAACCTCTCCCTATAACTCCTCCCCTAACTGCTCCCTATAACTCCTCCCCTAACTGCTCCTATAACCTCTCCCTATAACTTCTCCCCTAACTGCTCCCTATAACTCCTCCCCTAAGTGCTCCTATAATCTCTCCCTATAACTCCTCCACTAACTGCTCCTATAACTCCTCCCCTAACTGCTCCTATAACCTCTCCCTATAACTCCTCCCCTAACTGCTCCCTATAACTGCACCCTATAACTCCTCCCCTAACTGCTCCTATAACCTCTCCCTATAACTCCTCCCCTAACTGCTCCTATAACCGCTCCCTATAACTCCACCCCTAACTGCTCCTATAACCGCTCCCTATAACTCCTCCCCTAACTGCTCCTATAACTGCTCCCTATAACTCCTCCCATAACTGCTCCTATAACCGCTCCCTATAACTCCTCCCCTAACTGCTCCTATAACCGCTCCCTATAACTCCTCCCCTAACTGCTCCTATAACCCCTCCCCTAACTGCTCCTATAACCTCTCCCTATAACTCCTCCCCTAACTGCTCCCTATAACCTCTCCCTATAACTCCTCCCCTAACTGCTCCCTATAACACTTCCCCTTGCTCCTTATAAACCTATCCTCCAAATTTGCTCACCACCGCCAGTGAAGCCCTTCCGATGCCAAAACACCTCCAATGCTTTGACCTGGAGACCCAACACGAGAACTGGTTTTTACTCAACCGAATAATGTCCAACCTTCCCCCTGCATCTCCACGGCCGCCCACGTCGACTAACCAAATGGAAACCCAATGGAATACGACTAACCAAATGGAAACCCAATGGAATACGACCAACCAAATGGAAACCCAATGGGATACGACCAACCAAATGGAAACCCAATGGAATACGACCAACCAAATGGAAACCCAATGGGATACGACCAACCAAATGGAAACCCAATGGAATACGACCAACCAAATGGAAACCCAATGGGATACGACCAACCAAATGGAAACCCAATGGAATACGACTAACCAAATGGAAACCCAATGGAATACGACTAACCAAATGGAACCCAATGGAATACGACTAACCAAATGGAACCCAATGGAATACGACTAACCAAATGGAAACCCAATGGGATACGACTAACCAAATGGAAACCCAATGGGATAAGACTAACCAAATGGAAACCCAATGGAATACGACTAACCAAATGGAAACCCAATGGAATACGACTAACCAAATGGAAAACCCAATGGAATAAGACTAACCAAATGGAAACCCAATGGGATACGACCAACCAAGTGGAAACCCAATGGGATAAGACTAACCAAATGGAAACCCAATGGAATACGACCAACCAAATGGAACCCAATGGGATAAGACTAACCAAATGGAAACCCAATGGGATAAGACTAACCAAATGGAAACCCAATGGAATAAGATGAAAGGGAAATCACAGAGGAGGTTGCAAGGTCGTTCGCAGGCTACCGATGAAACAACTTAATTAGAGGAAGTGAAAATGCCATTTCAGGGAGGAGAAGGACCAGGAACGGGGGGGGGGGGGAAGGAACGGCCGGAAACGGCATCTCACAAATCACCGTCTCTTATCAGATTTCCGGGCTCTAAAAACATCCGTATGAAATGTTTCTCTAATGAAAGTCCCAACATCCCCGTGACCAGCAGGAAGGGCAAGTCCCACTTATATCTGTCCTCATCTAGAACTGCAATGTACGTTGTATTGTTTCAATGCCGGCTAACCCCCCCCCCCCCCAGTTCTGGTTTGAAGGATGTCCCTGCTTCAGCACAGAGGGCTCAGTCATTTTGACCGAACCACCCGTGCTGAAGAAGGCGCATCCTTAAAGTCTGACTTGTTGGTCTAAACCAGCGGTCCCCAACCTGCAGTCCTCAAGAGGTCAGGTTTTAAGGCTATATCCCTGCTTCAGCACAGTCCAAATGACTGAGCCACTGATTGAGCCACCTGCGCTGAAGCCAGGATATCCTTAAAACCTGACCTGCTGTTTTCTTGAGGACTGGAGTTGCGAACAACTGATATAAATGGTTTAAGTCGGGAGTGCTCAACTCCAGTCCAACTGGTCAGGATTTAAGGATATCCCTGCTTTAGCACAGGTGGCTCAATCAGGGGCTCAACCCCCCCTATCTGCTCCCCCATTACTGCTCTGCTAACCCCTCCCCATACTGCTCCCCCATTACTGCTCTCCTAACCCCTCCCCATACTGCTCCCCCATTACTGCTCTCCTAACCCCTCCCCATACTGCTCCCCCATTACTGCTCTCCTAACCCCTCCCCGTACTGCTCCATCAGCAGTAACGGCGCGATCACGTGATCGCGTGCGCCGGTGGGGGCGAGAGACTCCAGCCCTCAGAGGAGTAATGAGTGGTCCTAAAGTCCTGTAGTGCACACACAGTCGCATGAACAACTGGAACCTGCGTACACGTACTCAGCATTTCCCTGCCGAGCCGTACGTAGCATGAGCTCACGCATTAGTCATGTGTCCCTGTTCCTACCTTCACTACGGCAACACCTTCCCCAAGAACAGGAGTTCCCTTCCTACGGCAATTATGACACCGACGTATCTCCCTTTCTGGTTTAATAAATACTTGTGTGTTCCTGGTACATTGAAAGTGACCCAATGACAGCCCGGTGTTTAATGGGTTAGCGGTTGCCCTAAAAAGTTAATTTGCACCTCCCGATGAGGACACAAGGAAGTTGGGCGCTACGCCAAGAAAACCAGAGCAGTGCTACAATCATACAGCCTAACACCTTCCCTAATATCACGGGCACCCCTTCATTCCTGCGCATTGCTAAGACCAGCCCTACAGAGGAAGGGCAATCGTACATTGTATTTAAAACCATGGCCTGGGTTTGCCAAGCAGCCGTCTGCCGTAAGGCCCCTTCCAGAGGTGGAGGACCCCTCACCAACCCACTGACTTGTAATGTAACCGCATTTCTGCGCCAATATGGCCCCACATACCCATATTGTAGAGATGTGTCAATATTGTGCCACTTTGGTCCTATATGGGACTAACCCTTTGTGACCCATTAAACACATCACTGTCATTAGGTCACTTTCTTCTTAAATGGTACTGTCCCTTTAACCCATTTAACACGTCGCTGTCATTAAGTCACATTGCTCCTACGTGAGACTGGCCCTTTAACCCATTAACTACGTCACTGTCATTAACTTTGACATCAGAAACTTCGGTCTGTACAGCAGGTGTGAGGTCAGAGGTAGAAAAGTACATTTGTGTGTCGTCAGCATGAGAGGTGATATTTAAACCCAAGGGATGTGATTAGGTCGCCTAGAGAAAGTGTGTACAGAGGAAAGAGAAGAGGTCCCAGGACAGAGGCCTGGGGTACCCCCACAGAGAGATCGATAGCACACAAAAGGGGGAGTAGTGCTTCGGACATAAAAGTAACATTTAGGAAAGGGAGAGCTTACAATCTAATTGATAAGTAGGAAGAACGTACGGAGACAGCAGGAGGGCGTTCTGGTAAGTGCGTCTGCAAGTGGCCAAGGTTTATGTATGAGGTGTATAGTATCAGCCACGGAGCTACTCATATGCTTCCTTAAGAAGGTGGGTTTTGAGTTGGTTCTTAAAGGTGGGTAGAGAGGGTGCTAGTTGGGTACTGAGGGTAAGGGCGTTCCAGAGGTGCGGGGCAGTCAGTGAGAAAGGTTTAAGGCGGGAGTGGGCTTTAGATACAAAAGGGGTAGAGAGAAGACATCCTTGAGCAGAACGCAAGTGTCGGGACGGTGTATAGCTCCTACATGGTTCTGGCAATCAAAAACAACCTCTTCAGCAACCGTGTCCGAGAAATGCAGAGGACAATGGATTACAGTTTCTCGAGAGTCGCTGAAGATTGTAACACAAAAGATTCCAGTGGGTCAGAGATCAGGGTATATCGAGGGAAAAAGAAATCCAGCAGACAGTAGTCAGTGGTGTTTCCTTTGATAAATCTGGTGTGGTTCTTGTGCTCTGGTAGATAACTCCCATTTTCTGCTACGTGAAACAAGAGATCTAGGAAAGGAGCGCGAAAATACAGAGCACACTTAGGTCGCCTTAAATAAAACCAGTTTATTGCAGTAGAACACAGTAATACAATATAAACAGAACCAAAGCTTCTCTGCGTAGAAAGCCGCTGTCCCTAGCTGGACCGTGCAGGATTGGCGGCGCTTATCTGAAGCGAACACCGCTTTCTGCACTGCCTGAACAGCTACGGATCCTCACACAGGACTTAGACCCTACGCGTTTCGCAACTCTCAGTTGCATGGTCAGTGAAGTCCCATTTCGCCTGCAAAATGCTGTCCAGCTCTCTACATATTTGTTTTCTTTGCTACATCTGGAGCTCCCTTGTGCACCAGTATTTGTTTGGTTCAACAGCCTAGAGTTGGGCTCTTGAACTGGTGGCCCGTGAAGGTCCATGATGGATCCCTTGGACTCTCTACTCCGGCCAATATCCTACTAGTAGCTGAGGCAGCCAAATGCAACTTGTCTCACGAGACTCACATGTAAGCTAAACCAATGCCGAGATATTTGGAACAGACCTTCTACACGCTGGCAAAATAGAATAGTTTTTTCAAAGATCTAAAATGAGATTGCAAAAAGCTGGTGGTCTTTCCTACATATTTTTTTTGAAGGACTAGTTGAAGAACCTTGTCCTACATACATTGGCCCACGATACATCAAGCAATGGGAAGGAGAACTGGAGGTGTTATCTCCAATAATTTGTACATTTTTGGTCAACTTGAATGCTACTTTGGTCACCTCCAGTTCTCCTTCCCACTGCTTGTATCTGGGCCCCATTGACTCTGTGTGTTGACTACCGAGTGACTATGGTCGTAGGGAGTGTTGCCTGGTGCCTAGAAGACGCTTATGAAAGCTTGCTTTCTCTCATCGCCCTCGTCGGATCACGCTGCACACGTGTTTATTCTGTTAGGGATCTAGGCGGGTGTCTGTTCTATTTCAGGAGAGACGTTACGACTTTGGCACTCGTAAGGTGGAGCGAGGCGTGGACGGGCGGGTGTGACTACAATAAAGAGTCCACCTTCCTATGTTCAGGTCAGAGCGATACACTCAACCTCTATTACAAACAAAGGAGGGGGCAGCATTAAGGCAGGCCCGGGTGAGGCCCTCAGGACAGATAATTGCCATTGGGAAACATTAAACTCTTTGCTAAAGAGTTCATCTTGGAAGCAGATCCCCAACCTAATTTTGTTTCCCTCCTGGACCCCAATAGATGTCTTTGATTTTATGTTATATTTTTACAAGGCCCGAAGCCTGCTGTAGAGTGTTCACACGGTGACTCCTGCCTTTTAGTCTCACTGACTCCCCTTCACCAGGGCAGCACAGGGCCGTTTTCTATGGCTCAAAGTGACTTGTTAGAGAGTCCTGAGCTTCTTTGACGAGGCTCTTGGTGTCACCAAGTGAGAGAGCGACTCGGCAGCCATGTTTATATTCGGCGGCGGGCTAGTTATTGGGAATAAACCACCCAGTTTCCAAAATCAATGAGGATAGGTAAAAACCGAGGAGGGAAATCAGACATTCCAGTGGGTTCCAGTCCTCAGCCATAACCAGTCCAATTATTTATATGTATAAATGACTTAAAGTCCGGGACCTCCTTCTCACGGATCAGATATAATACAAATACATAGCAGTATAGTGTGTGTGTGTATATAGAAGAGAGAGGGGGAGAGAGTGTGTTTGTGTATAGAAGAGAGAGGGGATAATGTAGTGTGTGTGCTTGTGTATATAGAAGAGAGAGTGGGAGTGTGTGTGTACAGAAGAGAAATGGGGAGAGTGTGTTTGTGTATAGAAGAGAGAGGGATAAATGTAGTGTGTGTGTGTGTACAGAAGAGAGAGGGGGTGTGTGTGTGTGTGTGTGTATGTGTGTGTGTGTGTGTGTGTGTGTGTGTGTGTGTGTGTGTGTGTGTGTGTGTGTGTGTGTGTGTGTGTGTGTGTGTGTGTGTGTGTGTGTGTGTGTGTGTGTGTGAGCGAAAGAGGGAGAGTGTGAGGGAGGGGGAGAGACACGACAGACGAGAGAGAGGGAAAGGGGGGTGAGTGACGGGGGGAGAGGCTTGGGGATCCCCAGAATTTCACTCTCTAATTCTGGGGTTCCTTAACCAAAAAAAGGTTGAAACCCCCTGCGCTAGATGATGTGACCAGCTTGCAGGTGCATTACAACGTACAGCCCAACACATTGTACCCTCACCCCGTGAGTATTTCGGGACCCGATACTCTGCATTATTTATTGCAGTGTTGCGTCACCCCCCCCCCCCCCCCGCATTATGGAATGACGTCATTCAGCCATGACGTGTCACTGTGGATGATGACACCTTCACTTTTAAACGTGGGTGGTTCCTAATTACTACGCTGACCTCAGATTTCCTTTTCAACCTTAAATGATACACTCCTCGTGTTAGGAAAGGCCCGGAGAAAGGGGCGTCCATGTTAGTCAGCGTGTTTTTAAGTGGCGGTCCCTTGTTGCAGGCGACAGGGTTCAGTGTCCACGTGTGATGTGTGTTAGCTTGCAAAAAAAAACCTGTTTGAAAACGAATAAGCAATTGAATTACCTTTCGTTAATGTAATGAGACTTAAAGGTGAAGTTCTTTGTAGGAGCAAAGTGTACTAATGGCAGTGATATGGTTAAGGGGTCAGTCCCTCCTAGGGGCAAAGTGTACTAATGGCAGTGACATGGTTAAGGGGTCAGTCTCTCCTAGGGGCAAAGTGTACTAATGGCAGTGACATGGTTAAGGGGTCAGTCTCTCCTAGGGGCAAAGTGTACTAATGGCAGTGACATGGTTAAGGGGTCAGTCTCTCCTAGGGGCAAAGTGTACTAATGGCAGTGACATGGTTAAGGGGTCAGTCTCTCCTAGGGGCAAAGTGTACTAATGGCAGTGACATGGTTAAGGGGTCAGTCTCTCCTAGGGGCAAAGTGTACTAATGGCAGTGACATGGTTAAGGGGTCAGTCTCTCCTAGGGGCAAAGTGTACTAATGGCAGTGACATGGTTAAGGGGTCAGTCTCTCCTAGGGGCAAAGTGTACTAATGACAGTGACATGGTTAAGGGGTCAGTCTCTCCTAGGGGCAAAGTGTACTAATGGCAGTGACATGGTTAAGGGGTCAGTCTCCTAGGGGCAAAGTGTACTAATGGCAGTGACATGGTTAAGGGGTCAGCCCTTCCTAGGGGCAAAGTGTACTAATGGCAGTGACAGGGTTAAGGGGTCAGTCTCTCCTAGGAGCAAAGTGTACTAATGGCAGTGACAGGGTTAAGGGGTCAGTCTCTCCTAGGGGCAAAGTGTACTAATGGCAGTGACATGGTTAAGGGGTCAGTCTCTCCTAGGGGCAAAGTGTACTAATGGCACTGACATGGTTAAGAGGTCAGTCTCTCCTAGGGGCAAAGTGTACTAATGGCAGTGACATGGTTAAGGGGTCAGTCTCTCCTAGGGGCAAAGTGTACTAATGGCAGTGACATGGATAAAGGGGTCAGTCTTTCCTAGGGGCAAAGTGTACTAATGGCAGTGACATGGTTACGGGGTCAGTCTCTCCTAGGGGCAAAGTGTACTAATGGCAGTGACATGGTTAAAGGGGTCAGTCTCTCCTAGGGACAAAGTGTACTAATAGCAGTGACATGGTTAAGGGGTAAGTCTCTCCTAGGGGCAAAGTGTACTAATGGCATTGACAGGGTTAATGGGTCAGTCACTCCTAGCGGCAAAGTGTACTAATGGCAGTGACATGGTTAAGGGGTCAGTCTCTCCTAGGGGCAAAGTGTATTAATGGCAGTGACATGGTTAAGGGGTTAGTCACTCCTAGGGGCAAAGTGTACTAATGGCAGTGACATGGTTAAGGGGTCAGTCCCTCCTAGGGGCAGAGTGTACTAATGGCAGTGACATGGTTAAGGAGTCAGTCTCTCCTAGGGGCAAAGTGTACTAATGGCAGTGACAGGGTTAAGGGGTCAGTCCCTCCTAGGGGCAAAGTGTACTAATGGCACTGACATGGTTAAGGGGTCAGTCTCTCCTAGGGGCAAAGTGTACTAATGGCAGTGACATGGTTAAGGGGTCAGTCTCTCCTAGGGGCAAAGTGTACTAATGGCAGTGACATGGTTAAAGGGGTCAGTCTCTCCTAGGGGCAAAGTGTACTAATGGCAGTGACATGGTTACGGGGTCAGTCTCTCCTAGGGGCAAAGTGTACTAATGGCAGTGACATGGTTAAGGGGTCAGTCTCTCCTAGGGACAAAGTGTACTAATAGCAGTGACATGGTTAAGGGATCAGTCCCTCCTAGGGGCAAAGTGTACTAATGGCAGTGACATGGTTAAGGGGTCAGTCTCTCCTAGGGGCAAAGTGTACTAATGGCAGTGACATGGTTACGGGGTCAGTCTCTCCTAGGGGCAAAGTGTACTAATGGCAGTGACATGGTTAAAGGGGTCAGTCTCTCCTAGGGACAAAGTGTACTAATGGCAGTGACATGGTTAAGGGGTCAGTCTCCTAGGGGCAAAGTGTACTAATGGCACTGACATGGTTAAGGGGTCAGTCTCTCCTAGGGGCAAAGTGTACTAATGGCAGTGACATGGTTAAGGGGTCAGTCTCTCCTAGGGGCAAAGTGTACTAATGGCAGTGACATGGTTAAAGGGGTCAGTCTCTCCTAGGGACAAAGTGTACTAATAGCAGTGACATGGTTAAGGGGTAAGTCTCTCCTAGCGGCAAAGTGTACTAATGGCAGTGACATGGTTAAGGGGTCAGTCTCTCCTAGGGGCAAAGTGTACTAATGGCAGTGACATGGTTAAGGGGTTAGTCTCTCCTAGGGGCAAAGTGTACTAATGGCAGTGACATGGTTAAGGGGTCAGTCCCTGCTAGGGGCAGAGTGTACTAATGGCAGTGACATGGTTAAGGGGTCAGTCTCTCCTAGGGGCAAAGTGTACTAATGGCAGTGACAGGGTTAAGGGATCAGTCCCTCCTAGGGGCAAAGTGTACTAATGGCAGTGACATGGTTAAGGGGTCTGTCCCTCCTAGGGGCAAAGTGTACTAATGGCAGTGACATGGTTAAGGGGTCAGCCTCTTCTGGGGAACGGAAGAGGAGGACTCTGGTAAACGGTAGAAGAGGTCTCTGGGAAATGGAAGAGGAGGACTCTGGGAAATGGAAGAGGAGGACTCTGGGAAACGGAAGAGGAGGTCTCTGGAAAACGGAAGAGGAGGTCTCTGGGAAACGGAAGAGGAGGACTCTGGGAAACGGAAGAGGAGGTCTCTGGGAAACGGAAGAGGAGGTCTCTGGGAAACGGAAGAGGAGGTCTCTGGGAAACGGAAGAGGAGGTCTCTGGGAAACGGAAGAGGAGGTCTCTGGGAAACGGAAGAGGAGGTCTCTGGGAAACAGAAGAGGAAGACTCTGGGAAACAGAAGAGGAGGACTCCATTTCCGTTTCCAGGAATAAGTGACTTCACGATCCCGTGATAGCTCTGCGGAGCGGTTATGTGGTCGTCCTTTGCCAAAGGGGTCGTGGTACTCCGGTTGAGGTAAAAAGCAGAGGCCAAGCAAGTGTCTATGATTCTAAGACATCAGATGGCTAACATCAGCTATATATCTGCCGTACAAAGTGCTAATTGTGATGAGGACTGCTGGTGATTTGTACATTTGGACGTTGGAATTCACATAGGACATTAACCACTCTATAGGGATCATGTCCCTTTCCAAGTGTATATACTAGTGTAGGCGTGGCCAACTCCAGTCCTCTAGGGCCCCCAAGAGGTCTGGTTTTTCAGGATAATCCCTGCTTCAGCACAGGTGGCTCAATGTGTGGAAGCAAGGACTGATTGAGCACCTGTGCTGCAGCAGGGATAGCCTCAAAACCTGACCTGTTGGTGGTCCTTGTGGACCACCCCTGGCCTAGTGCTTTACGAGACATTATGTTTTTTGTTATTGAAAAAAATGTCTTTATTTGGTGCCTCCAGAGGAATACAAAATGGTGGCACTACAGGCACTTATGCTATTGGTTTGCCGCAATCCCAGTACAAGTCTCATACCCCGACCGAGTTTAGGCATATATCCCTTCGTTATACAATACGCTGAGTCTCGAGACATCTTAACCCCGCGTGCTCCGTACATATTTGATGCTCCTACCACACCCCCAACATGCACATATTTTCTGATTTTCAGACTATATAGGGTCTGTGGCGGAGGTGGGGGGGCCTATGGATCTATGTATATGTATTGCAGTGTGCGATACACACGTGGTGTGTGGCCGCTGCAACTGGACACAGCACAACTGTATTTAACTATAACCGGCTATATCTATTCAGCTCAACCCCCTTATAACGCTGTGCTTGGGGTCCAAAGAATCACACCGCGCTATAAGAGGATGGCGTTAGAAATAATGTACCACTGTGTGCATTGTACAGTAAAGTATTTAAGACGCCAATAACCGTGTTGTAAAGTATTCATACATACGATAAATTGGGAGCCACGCGTGCACCGCGATATAAGCGGATCCGCGTTGTAACGGATTCGCGCTATAACGGGGGTCGAGCTGTATTCTGAAAAACCTCAGCAGCCAAATTGACCCTACGGAGAGAAAGATCTAATACGCATAGCTCCCTGTGACTAATGTAAAGGTACAATCCCACACACTGACAGACCATGAGGACGAGTGAAGTGGAATTAATGCTGTGCGTCTCTACCATTCATGTCTTACTCTAGCCTCTGCAAATTCTCTTGTTATATTTGAAACGGTTTGAGCATGTATCCTCTGGTTTTCCAAAGAAATGGTTGCCATTCCCGTAGCAAATCTGCTGCTCCTGTTATCCTTATCCGAAAGGGCATCTGTCCTTTCGGTGAACACAACTCCAAAGAGGAGCTCTTCAGGTTGGCCAACAGTAGGGGGGGTTTAACATTTAGCCAATGTGTCATCCCGGCTTTGCCGGCAGGAGAGTCAAGTCTAGTAGATTGTTCTTAGCACGAGAAGTGGTTGTCCACACGGACACATCTTGGAACAGAACGGATGCATCGTGGCAGGAGAGGGACCCGCCCAGGAGTCTGGTTATATATCCCACTGCTTTGCCCTAGAATTTTGTTGATTTTTCTGCGATTCCATGAGTTGGAAAATGAAACGACGGATACCGAAGGCCTGATCACCGCTGCAGACATTGTCCCGAGCGTCGCTGCAGACACTGTCACGGGCTCCGCTGACTTTTGCTTGTTTCTGCAGCATCGGGGACAGCGAGTCTCACTGCGTCTGCACATCCGCCAGAGAGGCCGATCGGGACCGCGTTCCGCTGAAATTCTCCATTGAAGTCAACGGAGAGTTTCGTCCGTTAACGCCCTGGCTGGCGACTTCGAGAGTTATAGGACGAGCCCCTTAATGTTCCTAACCTAAAATGCTTCTTCACACCCTGCTCGATGCTAGAACACAGAGCGGGATTAACCCCCTGCGGGTGACCTAGCCACCACGTCACGGGGGTCTCTTCATCATTTTCAAGCGGGGGGGGGGGGGGACATCATGGGCTGCGCTCCTGCACAGCGACAAATGCGTTCTAGCCGGCAGTGGTAACGGAAAAGGGGGACTCCCCCCCTCCTCTTCTATTCCCGTCATCAGCTGCGTGGCGATCACAGGATCCCCCCCAAGGAGAGGTCGCGTGAACGCCCGGGGGACGGCACTCAAAGGGTTTAACGCTGCAGACCGAGCAATATCCTACATGTGTGGTTTTTTTTTTTAAATAAATCAGTTCTGTACTATGAGAAAATCCTTTTTTTTAAACAACTCTGAACAACTCTGAATGACGTTTTTAATGCATTATAATGTAACAAGCATTTTTTTTGTTTCTATAGCAACCATTTACAAAAGTCACACCCCCTTCAATTCTGAAACAGGCTCTGGCACACGCCCCTGTTTGAGCCCCTGCCCTCTCTCTAGCAGTGCCCCAATTGCATCTAGTGACTGCCTGGTCACTTGATCTTCCCCACAGAACTTTGCATCTTTGGTCCTCTTCTGCTGCACTGGCAGCCAGTTAGCGAAAGAGCCGAACCTTCAGCCGGTCGATCACCGGCAAACTTAACTAATTACCGATCACTGCGCGAATTTGCATTTACATTTGAAATAAATAAAAAAAAAAATAAAATAAACTGGCGGCCGCTTTGAATGCGGCAGCTTTCACGGGGGAATTACAATACAATAATTACATCTTTCAGGAGCCTGACATGGCTGCATTGTTAGAATCCGCAAGAGTGGCAGTTTCACGGCAGCAGCTGTCGCCGGCTTCTCGTACTTCCCCGGCTGGTGAGAGCTTTTCCCCATCGTGCTGGATTATACTCCTAGGGGAAAGAAAAAAAATTCGGCTCAGAAATGTTTAACCCCCGCTTGGCTGGATAGATCTGGACGACGAGGCGAGCGCTGGGACTCGTTCTACAAAGTGAAGTCCTGCGCGGGTCAATGGGAAGAGTGTGCGTTTTAATACATAACACCCGTTATTATGTCTCGCCCAGCGGTCAATGGCGTATAATTGAGGCCCATGGTGTTTTGTGAACGAGCTTCAGTTACCCTTCTTTCTATTACGTAACCAAGCGTGTGTGTGTGTGTGTATGTAGATATATAGATATCTATATATATATCTATATATATATATATACAGCCAATGGAAATACAACTGTATGCTCATTCGCATGTCTTAGACAGGTCTGCAGCCCCTGCCTTTCACCTTTATCACCCAGCACACAGCACTTTCACTGCAGCAAGGGATTCTGGGAAATGACATGCAAATGAGCACACAGTGCCCACCTTTTGCTTCAAAACCATTTAACATGGTTCCCCTATAAGATTAAGCTTGCTGCATGGTCACAGCTTTGAGCACAGCCTGGGTTAAGATGCACAGCCAGTAAACCCTACCCATAGACAGCTGTTTCGACCTTAATGGGTCTCCTCAGTGTGGGGGTTGGTTACACCGGCTATGCAAAAATGAAGCAGGGTTTTTGTCACTTTTTTTACCCACCATAACTTAACTAAGTGTGGTGAAACCTATCCCTGCTTCATTTTGCAAAGCCAGTGTAACCATGCCATTGTGACGTGGCTCCAAGGAAAGGTACGTGAAGTCCGCGCCCCCCCCCCAGAAAAATCTCGCGCCCCCACTTTGCGCACCCCTGCAGTAGACTAGCGTCAAATGCACTCACACGCACTGCACATTGAATAAAGGCGGCGTGAGATCAATAATAATAATCCAGCTCAACCCCGTTATAGCGCGATCCGCTACAACGCGAATCCGCTTATAGCGTGATGCACGCGTGGCTCCCAATTTATCGTATGTATGAATACTTTACAACACGGTTATTGGCGTATTAAATACTTTGTTGTACAATGCATACACTGGCACATTATTTCTAATGCCATCCGCTTATAACGCGGTGTGATTCTTTGGACCCCAAGCACCGCGTTATAAGGGGGGCGAGCTGTATTTACTTGGTTATTTCGTTAAACCCTTTGGCCAAAGCGTCGTAAGCCTGCACGCCAACGTCAAGGCATAACCAACATTAATGCAGGTCCTACACTACTCCGTGAGCCCTCCCCTTTTACCGCTGTATGAGGGGAAAGAACCATAGTAAGTCCTGTTCTTTGCAGCAAAGTGAAAGGACCTCCCAAGGTAAAAAGGTGATGTGTGTGGTACCGGAGAACAGGTCTTCTCATCCCACGTGGAGGAGGTTTAGTGGGGCAGACTACCTGACCATGTGCTGCCGGAGCCGGTGACCTCACAGCGCCTTCATTCAATGCGCAGCGTGCGGGGCGCGTTGATTTTATTTCATTCCGCTCCAATTAAAATGCTTTCATGGAATTATGCCATCTCTGCATTTAATCCCTTTCACGCCTAACGCGTCCTGGAGCTATCGCCTGATCCGTGCTTATACCATCACCTGGATATATCCATTGCTGGTCTTGAAAGCGGCAGTTCAACAGGTGCGTCCGAACAACCTACACGCCGACAAGTGATTAGCTCCGTCGCCGATCGATCCGTTCACCTGTGAAGATTCGGCTCGGGGGGGGGGTTCACTAAATGGCTGTCAGTGCAGCAGATGAGGACCAAAGGTGCAAAGTTCTTTGGGGGAGGTCATGTGACCAGGCAGTCACTAGATACAATTGGTGCACTGCTAGAGAGAGGGCGGGGCTCAAAAAGGGTCGGGTGTATTACACATCTTTGGATAATGTGTGTTCTTGATATACTACACTATGAGGGTTTGTGCATCCAGTAGGGCCCCGCTTCTCGGCGCCCCGCTTCTTGGCGATCTGCCGATACTGAGAAGGGGGGCCGCCATGTCTGCGCATGCGCAAAATGAGGACGTCCGAGGTCGCGCGTGCACAGAACAGGGGGGGGGGGTGCTGAGGTTGCGCACGCGCAGAACGGGGGGGTCAGGCATGCGCAGAACGGGGGAAATTGCCGGTCTGCGCATGCGCACCCGCCGAATGTCGCCGGTTTCCGCCGATTTTCACTTTGCGGCGCGGCCCTCAGAATGGAAACCACTGCCTGCGCGCGGGGGGGGGGGGGGGGGGGGCTGCCGTACGTCCATAATGATCATACGACAGCATTGATATTGCAGTCTTACAGGCGTATAACGGGCGGGCGTGACAATTTCCCCTTTTAGTAGTGGGTTAGCCGCAGTGTGAAAAAGGTTAAGATTACGCCGAGTTAATGCCCTGCTGGGCAGACCGTGAGTTGTGCTTTGGAGTCACGGGATAAAGACTTCACTGAAATCCTGCATTAGGCTGAAATCCCATCATTCTAACCAAAGTCTCATCCAGCCTGTCCTTCAAGCTTATTTTATAATCACATTTAATCCATGGCTAAGGGTAACCACTCATTCTTCGTTTCCATCTGAACTGTGGCATACGAAATGTCGCCATCCATTTTAATACGGCTGAATAAGTATATTAATGCCGGAGTCCAAGCTGCTGTTGATTTGTTTCATTTATGTTTTTTTTTCTCCCTTTAATAAGTGCATCAATACAACCCACACAATGATAAGTAATTAGCTAAATTGCCGATTGATCCGTTCTCCTGCGATCGATCGGCGAAGATTCGGCACGTGGGGGTTCACTAAATGGCTGCAGGAGACAAGAGAGGGGATAAAATAAAAGGTCCGGCTACGTCACGGGGGGGAGCAGTAATGGAAAGAGGCACACACAACCCTCGGAGGTAACATGGAAACCTACAACAGACAGGAGACCGAAATACGTTCAAACTGACAGGGGTGTATAGTTACACGAAAGTAAATAAGACCGGTGTGATAAAAATGGTGGAAATGATTCAGTATTTTCATAAAATCTGGTACTTCAGGGGTTTCCAAATTGCATTAAAAATACAAGAATTGTTCTTTTATATGACAGGTCAACACCGTTCAAGTTTCTGTGTTGATCTAGAAAATCCACTGAAAGTGGAAAAAAATTAGAAGGCTGTGGACGATAGCCAGATCCTGGGCAGTCAGCCTCAAAGAAAACCGTAACAGTCTTGAAATATCCCCTTGAGCATCACAGAGAGGGGTAATGAACAGGTCACCACTTTCGTTTGAGGGCTTTACTTAATATGAAGAGCCCATGGGCCTGCCAGGAATTTGCAAGGATAACCAGTAGATATTCGTAACCGTTGCCAATTAGACGAATCCAATGATGCCAAAACATTTCATGATGAAGAGGCGGCAAACACAGAGATATCTGTTCCTTCAAAAAATAGACGTTATGTTGTCATATTTTATGTTAAAACGCGAATGTTAAGCACACAGATGCCATGGCATCTGTCTAAGTATTGTAGTAACCCAAGTTATAAAGCCTTTTAGATATTGAGTCAAACTTAGAAGTAACCAGGAAAGGTTTTTTTTATCTCTTAAGTCATAAAACTGTCGAGCTGATTGATGACAAAGAGTGGATTTTATGTGTGTTATGCAGAAGGTTTGGGGCATAAAAGTTGGCGTGTGTGAATAAAAAATTAGATTTCAACTAAGGGAGTGTCATGTGAAATCTCAATTTCCACTCAAGACCCTTTGGGGAAAGATCTGATCGATCATGACACAGTCTTATCGTGAAAGGATTAGATAAAGATTATTATTCAAATTCAGGTTGATTACCATGCAAGTACTAGTCAGTCGTTCATTTATTTTAACGTCTTTTTAAACACAGATGTCTGGTAAAGGCACTGCGCTTAGTACTCGTTCAACCCAGGCAAGAGGAAAATAGGTGACTAGAATGTGAACAGAAAAGAAAACACCCTATAGACAAGGTGTAGATGCAACTGCTGGTTGTAGACCGCTTGCCAAGGAAAATCTGTGACCATCTCGCAGTACCTCGTGAGAATGTCCAGAGCAGGCTGTAATGGCCCATCGGATTAACACAGCGGGGGTCCCTGCGTTTGAAAGGGACTCGCAGCCCTGTATGATTCCCACAGCATGAGTCCCGTTCAAATGCAGGGACCCCCCGCTGTGTTAAACCGATGGTCCATTACTCTGGCTGCGGAAATCTCGCAGCATTGGATGGGTTTTAGTGCAGAATTGTCAAGGCAAGCAGTCTACAACCTGCAGTCGCACCTGTAACTATGTCATGCCGGGTAACATGCACTCCGTCCTATGGGGTATTGATGTGAAATGGTGAGGGGAGAATTAAAAAGATGGGTACTGGACGGTTATCGGTGAGTGAGACAGATAAAGGAACCACTTAAAGCAGTATATTTACTGAGTACCATAGTGCATACAGTATGTTGTATTTGGAGAATATAGGTACATAAACAGTATTCATCCAGTGAATATGCTGCACTTAAGCTCTTACACATGCACTGCCATTAGTTCCCATGCAAATAATATCCAACCATGGATACCCCATGGCTAACCAAACAGCAATTAAACGGACGTCTTCCATCACAACTAATTATATTCAGATGACTCTCCTGTCTCACCAGATGACATATCGAGTCTGTCTTCATCCGACCTGCCAGCAAGACTGACAGTCAGTAAAAATAGTTTAGTTTTTTTTTTGTCAGGCAGGCAGGGAAATGTCTAAGCTACTGTATATCCATATGCCTCGCATACAGAGCCAATGAATTAGAACTGGCTGTTTCTTTTGTGCCCGTGAGTCATAATGCAGACGCACAGATATTTATGTTCATGAACCGCAGAGATGTTTCGGCTGTGTCTAATGCGTAGCAGAAAAAACAGTATTCTAGAAGTACGAAACCTGCTGGGTTCTGGACCCCTGCTGATGCTTGCATCCCCCAAAAGCCTGGTTTGTACATAGTAGTTACGTGACCGCGTTGCCTTTTGCTTTCTTGGTTCAGCATGGCGCCTATCCCGGGGGTGTCTAATTGGTCACCATCGTGGTGTTCGCTTGAGGCTTACCCTCGTCGCATCCCCTCCCTGTGTGTACCCCCAGGGCCCATTTCTACACGCCTGCCTCTCCCTCCTGGTACCGTTTCCGTAGGCCTACCTCTTGTATTTCCCTAAAATCACTTTGTACCCCCTGGCGTTCCGTCGCGCGTTTCGCCGATTCCACCCTCACCCTGGCCAAACCCACCCTAATCTTTCCCTCTTTTGTCAAACGAATTGGTAGAGGCATCTATCGGCAAGGTGGCTTACCGGCCACCCTCTCCTGTAGGGTCCTTTGTGAAATAGTGACATCTGCCGGTGTAGTACCAAGCCTTCTCGGGCCCGTACAATGCAGCACGCATGCATCCATTGTTGGGGGAGATCTTAAGTTCCTCTCCCCTTTTCATGTAGTGCCACCTGGACCTCTCTTACAGAAAAGGTTAGATGAATGTCACTCCTTTTTTTTTTTTTGCTCATATTTAGTCTTTGAAGGGACATCTAGACCCGTAAGATTCGATTCAAGGTTTTTTGTCTCCAACGAGTTTTGACCTTGTGGGACGCCCGTAATGTCAGAGATAAAGATTTCTTCCGATTACAGCGTCAGCAGCAAAGATCCAATGGGTTTATGGAACAACAGGGGATTGTTGATTTAAAGTCTCCTGGCTGCAAAACGTGGCCAAAAGAAGTGCAAACGAATTGCATGGCGTTGGTGTACGTTGCTAGTTACTGTCCAGGAGACAAACCCGCAGGGGCAGAGGTAGGGAGTGTAGACCGACCCGTACCAAGATCTTAGGCGAGTACGAGGAGTACTCGAGCCCAGTTCCCGGGGTTAGGGCATGGTGCGGGAGCACAAATCGAGGTCACAGTTCCGGGGTCAAGGGAGTCCAAAAGCAGGACCATAATCAAGATAGGATGCAAGGGTAGGATCCAGGAATAAAAGGCACAGAGTACTATGCACAGGCAAGGACTGAGTAGACATAAAGGCCTTCTAAAGGGCAAGAGAACACAGAGAGGGTTACAGGCACATGGAGATGGGGCAGATCCTGTGCGGACTCGTTTCGACTGCATGCGTGGTCTTTATCAAGGTGAGGGTTAAATAGCAGACACCAAAGTGAAGTACTCACCTGTAACCTCGCTACAGGTGTCCCACGGTGCGAACACTGCATCGCCCCTGACGTCATCGTTCCGACGAGTGTCTCCGCGCCTGCGCAGAGCGCCGAGAGCCCCCCCCCGGTCGCATACCGCGCATGCGCGTAGAGCGCTCTGCGCGTGCACGACGGGGGGCAAAGACCCACCTTGAACGTGCCCGCGTGTGCACGCAACGCGCAGGCAGGTCAGCGCCCCCCGCTGCACGCGCGCACGACGCTCAGACCTCAGCTAAAGTCGAAACGTAGGAACTGGATTGGGCTAATAAATTAACTTTTTTGTAAGACCAAGTGCCTGGTTGCTTCCAGGCGCAACCGATCGCTGATGTAAACAGAGGCTGACTTCCTGTTTAGGCGGCCATCTTGGTGCACCCGGGGAAGTAAGGAAGCGTCCATGTTGGTGTCCGGGAATCGTCACCCAGTGAAAGCACCAAAGGAAACTTCCGGCTGCTGTCAACGGTGTTTATATTCTTTGTTAAATAGATTGCGTGTGTTTTACCCCAGTGAAGCCGATATAGAAAAGAGATTCGCCAAGTCTTGCAGGAGTTAGGTAACCACACAGAAGAATTGCTCGCTTGCGGTTTCCGCATTAATTCCACACAAGACCTTCATTTTGAAAACGAAAGGCATCTAATGCAATGAAACCCATTACTCGGTAAGAGACAAAAAAAAAAAAACACATCCATCAATAACTGGCGGCGTCATATCGCGCCCGTTTCTGCGAGGCGCGGGGAAAAGACTACGTGACGGTGAAGGTTACCAGCCAGATGTTATGTTATGTCATTTTGCATTTCTAGAATAATTGGAAAAATGAAACTGCAGTTCTGGCAGATCTAAAAAAAGTGAACCAACTGCGGGGGGATGATCTATCAAAGAACATGACAGGCACCTTAAAAAATGTGTATATATATATGAATATTACTTGTGAGCACATTCACATGTCTTAGACAGGTCTGCAACCCTGCCTTTCAACCATTATCACCTAGCATACAGTGCAAATGGGCACACGTTGACACCTTTTGCCTGAAAGCCATTATTACACGGAACCCTTAAGCCAAGCCTCGCTCTTTTAAACACAGCTTTTAAACACAGCCTGGGATGAGATGCAAAGCCAGTTAACCCACTAACAGACAGACTGCTTCGACCTTTTGGGTCCCATCGGTGTGAGGTTGGTTGTACTGGCTTTGCCAATTTAAGACTCGGGTAGGTTTTCACCCCACATTATTTAAGTTATGGTCGGTGAAAAGGTGACTAAAAAACCTCCACCGTATAGCAAATACAAATATCACTTGTGAGCACATTCACATGTCCTAGACAGGTCTGCACCATGCCTTTCACCATTATCCCCCAGCATACAGTGCTTCCACTGCAGCAAGGGATTCTGGGAAATGACACGCAAAGGGGCACACAGTGCCCTCGTTTGCTTGAAATCCATTATTACATGGAATCCTTAAGCCAACGCTCACTGTTTCCCCCCAATCCCCCCTTTATTTTTTTTGCACCACGGTCATCTGAATTTCATTCGCTAATAATAAATAATAACTTTATTTATATAACACTTTTCTCCCACAGGGACTCATAGCGCTTCCCAGTTACAAAGAGGGGGGGAAAAAAGGAGAAAACATTTAAGGTTATAAAAGAGACTAAACACAAAGGGAAAGGTGCAGTACAGGATGGGACGGTACTGTGGCTGTTAAATGGCGGACAGGAAGTGGTTCATTAACGGAATACCTGGGTAAGCAGGTCGGGCTTGAGCCTGTGTTTGTAGATCCCCAGAGATGGGGGCCTGTCGGGCTGTACGAGGCAGACTGTTCCAAAGAGTGGGGAGCGGCGTGGCTAAAAGCTCGGGCGCCAAAGGAAGTCACGGGGATTCTGGGAACGGTTAGGAGTCCTTGCACCTGTCTCTTAATCTCTCTTGGATGGGTTACAACAACGTGATGGTAGCCCAATGCTAATGAGTGGCCATTGTTTTGACGTAGAATTGACTTTGAGGATACGCGGTAACCCCTCAAGGAACATCACGCATGTTTCCCGTTTTAGGTAACGTCTCGTTATGAGCCCGGGTTTATCGGAGCTCTGCGAATGCCGGGCCATACGTGCCATTCCATAAAAATAACATTATTTGGTAGAAAACCCCCCCAAATCTTGTCCCTCTTCCCTGGCAGCTGAGATCCCTGAATTTCGAATAAGGGGAGTTGTATTACATTTGGGGGCCAAGGTTAACAAGTGACTATTGTTAGGCCACAATTAGATTGTAAGCTCCTCGGAGCAGGGACTCCTCTTCCTTAATGTTTCTTTTATGTCTGAAGCACTTATTCCCATGACCTGTTATTTATATTGTTATTTATATGATATGTATTACTACTGTGAAGCTCTATGTACATTTATGGCGCTATATAAGTAAAGACATACAATACAATTACTGGGAGTGGACACGCAGTCCAGATATGGTCTACAGAACTTTCCATCTGGAATCTACATCCATCAGTCAGACGCTCTGTAAACCAACTCCTTGGCCAGGAAGAAAAAACGTTGGATCCGGTGTTGGATGGGATGATCCCGAGCTTTGTTCTTGCCATTTAAGTGTCAGCGTCGTCCTTTGATGCCTCCACACAATCCGCTTACAGAGCGGGCTACACATCATGGTAGTGGTATAGAAGGCTGACGTCGTTGACAGGCCTTCTCCGGCTTCCACCCCCACGATGCAATCAGGGGAGGCCGTTATTCATGTAGCTGGAGGCTGATCACAAGCTAAGGTTGAACTCTCTCTCTCTCTCTTCCTGTTTTTTTGCCAAGCTACAGTAGTTGGAAATTGAAACGAGATCTTGTAGGCGGTAAACAAATACATAATACGCCATTCTTCCTCCCCTTTATGAAGCACGCAGCTGGTAAAAAGATTGGCCCGTGGCAGTTATGGGTAAAATAGAAAAAAATACGCCGATTTCTACATTTAGAACAGCAACTAAAAATACGACTTGTGGAAAATGTCGCAAACCCAGTGCGTAGGCTGCGCTTGTAGTGCCGGCGACGCGACGTCAAAAGAAATGCATTGCCGCCGTTGCGTGCGCTTATAGTAAGCGCGACGGCGTGGTCGCGATCGCCGGAAGTCGTCTCTATTTGATTTTTCCGGCGGCCGTAACCTGACGTCGCCGGCGCTATAAGCGTAGCCTTATCGTGCACGCACGCCTGCGTGAGCAGTGTGATCAAACACATTATGGGTATGGGATCGTCCATAGTGCGCGCGTGAGCAACGGCGCGTCTGTTTTTTTTTTATTTTGTCTCGCCGCGGTCGGATCACGTGAGCGGTCTGCCCGGATGAGGGCAAGCCGGCTCCGTGACGTCATCGGAGAAGAATCCGCGCCAGCGAGGCAGAGTGAAAGCGCGAGCGGTTCAGCCAATGAGGGCGAACCACCCTGCTGACGTGTCCGCCGCGCCTCTGCCACGCCTCCCCATCGCCTCGGACCCCAGTGCGGGGATCGCTCGAGCGATAGGCGCGTTCCTACTATGATCTCAGCCTAAGGCTGCGGCCACGCTGCCGCTGACCGCGCTCATGCCTGAGAGCGGTGACATCACCAACTCTCCAAGCATGAGCGCTCGGCTGTCCGGCATATTTTTTTTTACGCGCGAGTCGCGCGAGTGGGGGGGGGGGGGCGGTGCACATCCGGGGGCGCGGCCGAGCAGCGACTGGCGCTGAACGGCTGGGGCGGTCACGTGACCCTTCAGCGCCCCTGGAAAACAATTTGATCTGTCTCGGCAAGCACCTAGCACCCACGAGCGTGGCCGGAGACATTTGCATTCATTGAGCTGACCGCGCTAAGCGGCAGCTTGGACGCAGCCTAAGAGTTAAAATATTCAGTGAGCATGGGGGGGGGGGGCAAGGGGGTGGAACGAACGGTAAAAACAGGTACAGCGTTGCGAAGAAATATTTCAAACGTGAACATCGCCGGTGGGACTGCCCGGTCAAGAATAATATTATTCTGGCAATTATAAAAGACTTGGATTACACGTGTGTTCCGTCCCATTAAAAAAAAAAATGGCGCAGCGCATGAAAAGGTATCTGTCTTTATACACAGGGGCCTTATATAGCATCGAAGACGCTTCATTCGCACCGGCTGGCGCGTATGAAGAAGCCCCAGTGTGATCACACGAAAACGCTGATGCCTCCGCCAACGATTTCACAAGGAACCGATTGTAAACTCCATCTCGGGCCCCGCTGGCCCCGGCGTCTGTGAAGCCAACGACGTGGCTTACTGGCTCTGCACAAGCTTGTAGGGGGGCCTCCGTGTTACCGCGGTGACAGCGTGCTCGTTGGCGTGTCATTATTACCCAGAATCCCTGGCTGCACTGGAGCCATTGTATGCTAAGCGGTAATGGGGGAAGGGTAGGGTTGCAGGCACTGTGAGACGTGTGGATCTGCTCACACCGTGGGGGATTTTGAAGGGGAACCCATTTATTTGAACACCCGTCTGGGGGAAACAAACAAAGCCTTCACTATCCTGTTGGAGCAGGCGAGGGGCTGTAGGGGCAGGAGGGCCCGAAATGAAACCCCTGTGATTATTATGTAGCTACAGGGTTTTCCTGGTCATTAGTGCAACCTGACCCCATTTGTAATGGACTTTATCATACACGAGAGTCACCATTGAAAGTGAAAAAGTCCAGGTGGCTCAATCAGTCCCTGCTTCAGCACAGGTGCCTCAATCAGTCCGTGCCTCAGCACACATGGCTATCAATCCCTGCCTCAGCACAGGTGCCTCAATCAGTCCCTGCGTCAGCACCGGTGCCTCAATCAGTCCCTGCTTGAGCACAGGTGCCTCAACCAGTCCCTGCTTCAGCACAGGTGCCTCAATCCGTCCCTGCTTCAGCGCAGGTGACTCAATCAGTCCCCTGCTTCAGCCCAGGGCGCCTCAACCAGTCCCAGCTTCAGCCCAGGCGCCTCAGTCAGTCCCTGCTTCAGCACAGGTGGCTCAATCAGTCCCTGCTTCACCCCATGGCACCTCAATCAGTCCCTGCTTCAGCACAGGCGGCTCAATCTGCCCCTGCTTCAGCACAGGTGGCTCATTCTTCAACTGGACCCACTGATTGAGCCCCCCTGTGCTGAAGCAGGGATATCCTGTAAGCCTTACCCCTTGGCGGCGCCCGAGGACTGGACTCGTCCTACCCCTGGACTTGGCTGCCCCACTGCGTGCGTACGTAAGCGTACGGAGTGAAAGAGACCGCTTGTGTTCAAGGTACAGAGACGGACTGTGTGGGTCCCGCGTGCGGTAAATAAGAAAACAAGAATAAATCAGAGCGGGGGGAGACAGGGGAACACATCGGATCAGGCTGAAACGGAGCAGTATTTGTTAAGCCACGCCCACGGCGTCTGGCTTTTGTAGAACGTCGCCATAACGAGTTGAAGTCTGGCTTCTCACGCGAAGGCCTTCCCAGAGGTTAATGTCCCTTATCCGTTCTTCCAGAAGCTGAACCTTTAATTACACCGGGCTCAGGGCGAGTTCATCTTATTTGATTCAGTCACCGGAGTGACTGCGGTCCCCTGAGAGTTGTCACAAGATAACGCTGCGTCTTTGTTTCCGTGGGGATGCCGTGCGCTGTGTGTGTTTCATTGATACTATAGATCAGTGATTCCTAACTGGGGCTTCGCCTGCACACACTGAGGGGCAGTTTGGGGGATTCTTAAGCGTGTGTTCCCCCCACGCGCTCAGGACACTATATACTGCCTGGGATCGGGCACACAGTTTGGGGGATTATTAAGCGTGTGTTCCCCCCACGCTCTCAGGACACTATATACTGCCTGGGATCGGTCACACAGTTTGGGGGATTATTAAGCGTGTGTTCCCCCCACGCGCTCAGGACACTATATACTGCCTGGGATCGGGCACACAGTTTGCGGGATTATTAAGCGTGTGTTCCCCCCACGCGCTCAGGACACTATATACTGCCTGTGATCGGTCACACAGTTTGGGGATTATTAAGCGTGTGTTCCCCCCCCCCCCCCCCACGTGCTCAGGACACTATATACTGCCTGGGATCGGTCACACAGTTTGGGGGATTATTAAGCGTGTGTTCCCCCCCACGCGCTCAGGACACTATATACTGCCTGGGATCGGGCACACAGTTTGGGGGATTATTAAGCGTGTGTTCCCCCCACGCGCTCAGGACACTATATACTGCCTGGGATCGGGCACACAGTTTGGGGGATTATTAAGCGTGTGTTCCCCCCACGCGCTCAGGACACTATATACTGCCTGGAATCGGTCACACAGTTTGGGGGATTATTAAGCGTGTGTTCCCCCCACGCGCTCAGGACACTATATACTGCCTGGGATCAGTCACACAGTTTGGGGGATTATTAAGCGTGTGTTCCCCCCACGAGCTCAGGACACTATATACTGCCTGGGATCGGGCACACAGTTTGGGGGATTATTAAGCGTGTGTTCCCCCCACGCGCTCAGGACACTATATACTGCCTGGGATCGGTCACACAGTTTGGGGGATTATTAAGCGTGTGTCCCCCCCACGCGCTCAGGACACTATATACTGCCTGGGATCGGTCACACAGTTTAATTCATTTAATAGTCTGATGAGCAGTAATAAGAGTTATTAATCAGGGAATCGCAGAGATAATATTTTTTTTTAGCAGAGCGGGGGTGGGGGGGTGGGGGGGTGGGGGAGAAGGGGGGAGCACAATGTAAAAAATGATTATAGAGGGTAAAGGGAACACTTTTTGCCAGCAATGAAGTCAGATTTTTACCCCCCCCCCCACCCCCCCCATCCCCCCCATTTTAAAATGTGAATAGAAAATAGGTTTCTTTTCTTGTGGTCTTTTAATCTGTCTGTTTCCAAAACAATAGGAAATTGAATGTCTCTATACATGTCTTAATGGGTCCTCATTAATAGCCGGTGCCAAAAACACAAGAGAAGGAAATTACTTCTGAATGAGGATTCTGTTCATCATTTTCAACCTCTTGGAAGTATCCCTTTGATAGCATCATGCTTCCTCTGATTCATGGTTGGTAGGGATTGCCCATCTGTATCATATTTATCTCCCCCCCTCCCATGACTTCTCATTAGAAACACACACACACACACACACACACACACACACACACACACACACACACACACACACACACACACACACACGCTTCCTTATGACCAGGTAAGACATTCTTCGTTTCAACGCGGTTATGCTTTCCCGCTTTCTCCCCCGTGTGTTGATGTCGGGGGGGTCCTGGCTGCCGAGAGTCTGATACGCAAATCGTTAACCGTGTGTTGATGCCGGGGAGGCCAGCGACCGGTGTAACCTTACCTGATCTAAGGAGATCCATGAACCAGAAGGGACGCTGGGGACTTACCCTTCCACCACGCAAGAGAACACAACCCCTCGTAGGCGTTGGTGACAGAGAAGGACCACTTGGCCAACCTTGCCTACCCATTCTTCTGCCTCGGGTGACACCTGCGACCCTATTTGACCCTTTGGATTTCTCACCTATGTAGGTTACCCTTCTGTCTATCCCCATGCCATGTTTTAATTCTCTCGGCCTCTACCACCTCTGTTGGAAGTCTATCCCATGAATCCACCACCCTTTCCAGGAAGACGTAGGTCCTCACATCTCCCCTTGAGTCTCCCCGCCCTCCAGTTTCAGCGCGTGACCTCTTGTTTGAGCTCTTCTCTTTCTCTGAAATAAGCTTCCCTAATGCACCTTGTTGCCACCGTTGACATATTTAAATGTTCCCGATATATCCCCCACCCCTTCTTCCTTCTCTTCTCCAAGCTCGACATGTTATGATCCCTTAGTCTGTCCTGATAAGTTCTACGATGTAGATCATGCACCATTGTACTAAATAGGTCTCTTTCTCCTCTTCTCTCCGTCTTCCCCTTCTCACCGTCTCCCTTCTCACTGCCGCCCTCTTCTCACCGCCGCTCGCTTCTCACGTCTCCCTCTTCTCTCCGTCTCCCTCTTCTCTCCGTCTCCCTCTTCTCTCCGTCTCCCTCTTCTCTTCGTCTCCCCCTTCTCTCTGTCTCCCCTTCTCTCTGTCTCCCCCTTCTCACCGTCTCCCTTCTCACCGCCGCCCCCTTCTCACCGCCGCCCGCTTCTCATGTCTCCCTCTTCTCTCCGTCTCCCTCTTCTCTCCGTCTCCCTCTTCTCTCCGTCTCCCTCTTCTCTCTGTCTCCCTCTTCTCTCCGTCTCCCTCTTCTCTCCATCTCCCCCTTCTCACCACCTCCCCTTCTCTCCGTCTCCCTCTTCTCTCCGTCTCCATCTTCTCTCCGTCTCACTCTTCTCTCCGTCTCCCCCTTCTCACCACCTCCCCTTCTCTCCGTCTCCCTCTTCTCCCCACCTCCCCCTTCTCTCTGTCTCCCTCTTCTCTCTGTCTCCCCCTTCTCTCCGTCTCCCTCTTCTGACCGTCTCCCTCTTCTCACCATCTCCAGCTTCTCACCATCTCCCCTTCTCTCCATCTTCCTCTTCTCACCGTCTCCCTCTTCTCTCCGTCTCCCTCTTCTCTCCGTCTCACGATTCTCACCCTCCTCCATCTTCTCTCCGTCTCCCCTTTCTCTCCATTTCCTCTTCTCATCGTCTCCCTCTTCTCTCCGTCTCCCCCTTCTCCCCGTCTCCCTCTTCTCTCCGTCTCCCTCTTCTCTCCGTCTCCCTCTTCTCCCCGTCTCCCGCTTCTCCCCGTCTCCCGCTTCTCTCCGACTCCCCCTTCTCTCCATCTCCCCCTTCTCTCCGTCTCACCCTTCTCTCCGTCTCCCCTCCGTCTCCCTCCTCTCTCCGTCTCCCTCTTCTCTCCGTCTCCTCTCCGTCTCCCTCTTCTCCCCGTCTCCCGCTTCTCTCCGTCTCCCGCTTCTCTCCGTCTCCCGCTTCTCTCCGTCTCCCCCTTCTCTTCTACAATTGACACTGAACCCTAATTACATGCAAATGACCCAAATTGCATTTGCAGTGGTATCTGCTTTAATTGGAAGGAGAAGAACCAGATAATTTAAGCTGTGGCTGATTCATGGATATTTCAGTTTCTAACTAAAAGGTTCATTAACTTGCAACAAAAGATTCCCAGACATCAATAGGGCTTCATTTACTAACGCTACAGTTAAAGGGGTCAGTCCCTCCTAGGAGCAAAGTGTACCAATGGCAGTGACATGGTAAAGGGGTCAGTCCTGCTAGGGGCAAAGTGTACTAATGGCAGTGACATGGTTAAGGGGTCAGTCCTGCTAGGGGCAAAGTGTACTAATGGCAGTGACATGGTTAAGGGGTCAGTCCCTCCTAGGGGCAAAGTGTACTAATGGCAGTGACATGGTTAAGGGGTCAGTCCCTCCTAGGGGCAAAGTGTACTAATGGCATTGACATGGTTAAGGGGCCAGTCTCTCCTAGGGGCAAAGTGTACTAATGGCAGTGACATGGTTAAGGGGTCAGTCTCTCCTAGGGGCAAAGTGTACTAATGGCAGCGACATGGTTATGGGGTCAGTCTCTCCTAGGGGCAACGTGTACTAATGGCAGTGACATGGTTAAGGGGTCAGTCTCTCCTAGGGGCAAAGTGTACTGATGGCAGTGACATGGTTAAGGGGTCAGTCCCTCCTAGGAGCAAAGTGTTCTAATGGCAGTGACATGGTTAAGGGGTCAGTCCCTCCTAGGGGCAAAGTGTACTAATGGCAGTGACATGGTTATGGGGTCAGTCTCTCCTAGGGGCAAAGTGTACTAATGGCAGTGACATGGTTAAGGGGTCAGTCTCTCCTAGGGCAAAGTGTACTGATGGCAGTGACATGGTTAAGGGGTCAGTCCCTCCTAGGAGCAAAGTGTTCTAATGGCAGTGACATGGTTAAGGGGTCAGTCCCTCCTAGGGGCAAAGTGTACTAATGGCAGTGACATGGTTACGGGGTCAGTCCCTCCTAGGGGCAAAGTGTACTAATGGCAGTGACATGGTTAAGGGGTCAGTCCCTCCTAGGGGAGAAGTGTACTAATGGCAGTGACATGGTTAAGGGGTCAGTCCCTCCTAGGGGCAAAGTGTACTAATGGCAGTGACATGGTTAAGGGGTCAGTCCCTCCTAGGGGCAAAGGGTACTAATGGCAGTGACATGGTTAAGGGGTCAGTCTCTCCTTGGGGCAAAGTGTACTAATGGCAATGACATGTTTAAGGGATCAGTCTCTCTACGGGCAAAGTGTACTAATGGCAGTGACATGGTTAAGGGGTCAGACCCTCCTAGGGGCAAAGTGTACTAATGGCAGTGACATGGTTAAGGGGTCAGTCCCTCCTAGGGGCAAAGTGTACTAATGGCAGTGACATGGTTAAGGGATCAGTCTCTCCTAGGTACAAAGTGTACTAATGGCAGTGACATGGTTAAGGGGTCAGTCCCTCATAGGGGCAAAGTGTACTAATGGCAGTGACATGGTTAAGGGATCAGTCTCTCCTAGGGGCAAAGTGTACTAATGGCAGTGACATGGTTAAGGGATCAGTCTCTCCTAGGGGCAAAGTGTACTAATGGCAGTGACATGGTTAAGGGGTCAGTCTCTCCTAGGGGCAAAGTGTACTAATGGCAGTGACATGGTTAAGGGATCAGTCTCACCTAGGGGCAAAGTGTACTAATGGCAGTGACATGGTTAAGGGATCACATCTAATGGGGAATATTTGATTAGTGTCTTGCCAACATCTGATACCTTTCTAAGTATTTGTAAATTAAATTTTAAAGTACTAACATTCTCTTGTAAACACGTTGAGCTGAAACTTGAGATGGGGGGGGTGTGATTTCCTCCGGCTGCTCCCTTCTGTTCTGTCTGATATCACTTCGTGTTCAACAAGAGTTTGCATAGGCAAAGCCCCCACCCCTCCCCTTATCTTTACTGGTTCTCTGATAAGGACAGGTTGGGATGAGGGGGAAAGAAAAACACTTGATCCACAAACACTTCCCAGTTCGGGTGCTCCTACGTAATTCAATTCGCAATTAATGAGCAAATCAAAGACGCCACATCTTTGCTATTAGCACGGTCAGATTTGTTTAAGGACGCCAATTAGGCTTTTACATTCTTTGCAAAAGTTATATTTTAGCCAGCTTTGTGGTGGTGGTGGGCAGGCGGGGGGAGGGAGGGGTTGCACATTTTAAAAATTAAACAGGACTGGGTTACCATCCCGCGGTTGACCCGGAGTTGGTGTATATCCCTGGGAACAACATCAATTTGTGATCAAACACCTTCCCCCTTTGAAGGACGATGTCTATAAATCTTATTAAAAAGCCAGCGAGGATTTATGGGTCAAGAGGTGACCAAAAGCACTGGTCACAGCAAAGTAGCAATGCTCTTGTATGGATTATGCTCGCCCTCTCCAGTTTAACCCTGATGGGGGGTAACTCAGCCATGAACGAAAGGCATTCTCGGCTCCTCAAGCAGCATAACCCTTAACGATCCCAAGGATCTGCCCTTGAGACCCTGTTTGAAGGTCAAATGCATTAGGGGGGGGGGGGGGGCGCTGTTCCTGCTTCACGGTTGAAAGACATGAACTAATAAATAAATAGGATTTTTTTTTTTATAAACTTTTGTTGCGATCTACACAAGATATACAGGCATAGCCCCGCTTTAAGGACACTCACTTGAAGTACACTCGCGAGTAAGTACATGTCGCCCAATAGGCAAACGCAGCTCACGCATGCGCCTGGCAGCACGTCCCGAACAGCAATACCGGCTCCCTACCTGTACCGAAGCTGTGCGCAAGCGGGGAGAGTATAGAGCCTGTTACAAATGCGTTATTTACATCAGTTATGCACGTATATAACGACTGCAGTACAATACATGCATCGATAACTTGGGAAAAAGGCCGTGCTTCACTTTAAGTACAGTTTCGCTTTACATACATGCTCCGGTCCCATTGCGTACGTTAATGCGGGGTATGCCTGTAATAGAGGCGAGGAATTTAGTGAAGAGGTCTTTCAACCTGTATGTGTATTTGCTTTATTGATTAAAGATTTCTTCACAATACTGTGTCTGTTTTCACCTCTCTAGTTTTCTTTTTCTAAACCGGGGGGGGGGGGGGCAGGGGGGGGTATATTTTATTCCGAACAAAAATGAGCCCAAAACCTACATGAAGGTGGCCGCCAAGGCCCTCTATTAATTTAGCAGCCCTCAAAGAAACTTATCTCTCCTGGGATCATTCAAGAATAATTTACTTGATTTCCATGAGGTGGCTGTATTAGAAATCCAGATTGTGAAATGGCCTGGAGCCTTCCTCTGGATTAAAACGCTGTAAATACAGATAGGGTAAAGCATCTGTCGCCTCGATTTAGCATAGGTTGACCTTGATGGACGCATGTCTTTTTTCAACCTCATCTACTATGTAACTACAGCTCAACCCCCGTTACAGCGCGATCCGCTACAACGCGAATCCGCTTATATCGCCATGCTACGCGTGGCTCCCAATTTTCGTAATTATGAATACTTTACAAACACGATTATTGGTATCTTAAATACTTTGTTGTACAACACATACAACGGTACATTATTTCTAACGCGATCCGCTTATAGCGCGGTGTGATTCTTTGGACCCCAAGCACCGTGTTATAAGGGGGTTGAGCTGTACATAACTCTCGGCATTTTCTACCGACATAATGAATTCAAAGTTGTTTTATGACCACAAAACAGAGCTCTTCAGTGAACAAAGGACCTGTTTTATTCAGTAGACACAGCTACAGAGTAAAAGTTTATGTCTGTTTTCCTTGAAAGAAACACTGTGAGCAAGTGTCCTGACCTTTGACACCACATAACAATAACTAGCTTCTTCCAACCTTCGTCAGTAGACGTGAAAGTAAATCAGCTCTTACAGACACGGCCTTTATCTGATCGGGATGGGTTTTGTGAAAGCTACGCCCTATCACCAAAGACTCACCAAGGATAAAGAAAATACATTAAAATGTCAGTTTGAGTTGATGCAAAGAAAATAATTAAAAAAGGGGGGCTTTTAGGTGTCTTGCTAGGAGGGCATTACATGGTTTTCCACTGTTGGGTAAATTCATTTGACACTTATTCAACTTGTGCTATGCTTTGAAGACCCTTCAGAGATGTGGAGAAGAGATGAACGCCATCCACATAGAGAAGAGATGAACTCCGCAATATAACAAAGATACCCCTTTCCTCTGTTGCTCGACTGCTAAAACTCTGACTCAGGCCCTCATTCTCTCCTGTCTTGATTACTGTAACCTCCTGCTGTCCGGCCTTCCTGCCTCTCACCTGTCTCCCCTACAATCTATCCTAAATGCTGCTGCCAGAATCACTCTACTCATTCCTAAATCTGTCTCCACGTCTCCCCTGCTGAAATCCCTCTCCTGGCTTCCAATCAAATCCCGCATCTCACACTCCATTCTTCTCCTCACTTTTAAAGCTTTACACTCTTCTGCCCCTCCTTACATCTCAGCCCTAATTTCTCGTTATGCACCATCCCGACTCTTGCGTTCTTCTCAAGGATGTCTTCTTTCTACCCCCTTTGTATCTAAAGCTCTCTCCCGCCTTAAACCTTTCTCACTGACTGCCCCGCACCTCTGGAATGCCCTTCCCCTCAGTACCCGACTATCACCCTCTCTATCCACCTTTAAGACCCACCTTAAGACACACTTGCTTAAAGAAGCATATGAATAGCACTGTGGATATTCTGAACACATGCTACATAAAGCTTGGCCCCCTGCAGACGCACTTACCAGAACTCCCTCCTACTGTCTCTGTACGTTCTACCTACCAATTAGACTGTAAGCTCCTCGGGGCAGGGACTCCTCTTCCTTAATGTTACTTTTATGTCTAAAGCACTTATTCCCATGATCTGTTATTTATATTATCTGTTATTTATTTGATTACCACGTGTATTACTGCTGTGAAGCGCTATGTACATTAATGGCGCTATATAAATAAAGACACACATACAATACAATACAACTCCATCCACATAGAGAAGAGATGAACTCCATCGCCCTGTTATGGAAGCTTTGGGAATAGCTACACGTGCAATATCGCTAGAAATGGGCACAACCAGCATTGATGCACTTATCGAGGTTTAGTGAATAGGCCCCTAAGGTCAAACAGTCCGCAGTCTCTCTCCGGACCTCGTAAACTTGGCCCGAACGGAAAACGGAGGGGGTTCATTTAAACTCACTGCCGCGATGTTCCCGAGAAGACGCGACTGTGCAAAAGGGATCTCCCCCGAGCTGACAATAAAAGTGCAGCTGCAGGGAAAGGCGAGGTGAGGCGCTTTCCATTTAGCTGCGTCAGGCTTATTCCTAAAAATTGGCATCATCCTTTATTGTTCACTTTGTCGTGTTCTCGCTCGTAAGGAAATGATTCTGCGTATTTCTCTGTTAAAGAGACAATCCAAGCAGGCAATTTTTATGGAGAGGTGATTTTTTTTAACACAGGATTGAAGTAAGGGGGTCCTAATGACCCCCCCCCCCCCCCCATTAATTTCAGCTTCGGGGACCCCCGGCTTCCAGAGATACAGATTCCAGTAGGAGGCGCCGGTAGCTCGGGTAACCCGGGATCCTGTTATAGTCACTTTTCAAAGCTTCTTACGCCCACCCCCCGCCAGCCAATAGGAAGCCGTGACATCATCCAGTGCGGCTCCCTATTGGCTAACGGGACGCGGAAGCTTTAAACATCGCTGAGATTCCATCACCCCTCTTCGGAGGGCTGTAATCTCGGGAAGCAGGGGGTCCCCGGCACTGAGAATAACGGGGTTCATCTCCGGAGGACCCCCCTGCTTCCACCGTTTTAAAAAATAAGAAAATAAAAAACGGCTCCTTTAACCTGCAGAATAAATGAGGACTTCAGTATTAGGCGAGACCGAGTGTTATTTGGACTAACAATTGATATTGTAGGGCGAGCTTTGGCCAATTCTCCTCTCTTACTCAGGTCAAGCAATACCGATTTTACCGAAAAACCCACGAGTTTAACACAGCCGTAAAATCCAGGATAGCAACCGAAGTGACGCCATCTTTGAAAAATTTGCCTCCCGCTTTCTATAAAGAAGTCATGTCTGAGTTTAAGCACTCTGCATGGGTATGAGTTGTGTTGTTGAGGGGAACGTGGCAAAAACTGCATCTGTTATAGGGCTTGGAGGGGGAGGTTTGGTGATGACTGGAAGGTTCTGGGCGGATTTAAAGCGATTGGAGTCAGTTGACGAACCAGGTGCAACTTTGCTGGGGGGGGTTTGCATTAGGAGTCAGTGCGCAAGGTCTCGTCACTGTTATATACTGTACTCCCCTTTCGCTGCGACTTTCGCAAAGTTCTGGCGAAAAGTAACGTACTTTTGGCGACATTACGGGGGGGGGGGGCGAAATTGAGCAAAAATGCGGAAAAAAGTGTCATATTTTGCTAAACGTTTTCCAAAAACGCCCCGAAAACGTATGAAAGAAAGTTAGAAGACACATCTTTACTGATATTCAGTACATCAACCCATCCCCACCACCCCCCCAATCACGGAAAAACACATTGATTAACAGTGATTTTAAGTACAGCGCAACCCCCTTATAACGCTGCGCTTGGGGTACAAAGAATCACATCGCGCTATAAGCGGATCGCGTAAGAAATAATGTACCATTGTGAGCATTGTACAATAAAGTATTTAAGACGCCAATAACCGCGTTTGTAAAGTATTCATACATACGATAAATTGGGAGCCACGCGTGCACCGCGATATTAGCGGATCCGCGTTGTAGCGGATCCGCGTTGTAACGGGGGTTGAGCTGTAATAAAGTGATTTTCTTCCTGCCAAGTCTGTGGTTGGCAGAATCTTGAGTCATTAGTGCGTTTTCTGCACTCAAAGGGAAAATGTGTCAGGTCACGCATAGAGGACCAGCCAGGCTCCTGTTACTCACTCCCAGCCAGGCTCCTGTTACTCACTCCCAGCCATGCTCCTGTTACTCACTCCCAGCCATGCTCCTGTTACTCACTCCCAGCCATGCTTCTGTTACTCACTCCCTGCCATGCTCCTGTTACTCACTCCCAGCCATGCTTCTGTTACTCACTCCCAGCCATGCTTCTGTTACTCACTCCCAGCCATGCTTCTGTTACTCACTCCCAGCCATGCTCCTGTTACTCACTCCCAGCCATGCTCCTGAATCTCACTCCCAGCCATGCTTCTGTTACTCACTCCCAGCCATGCTTCTGTTACTCACTCCCAGCCATGCTTCTGTTACTCACTCCCAGCCATGCGTCTGTTACTCGCTCCCAGCCATGCTCCTGTTATTCACTCCCAGCCATGCTCCTGTTACTCACTCCCAGCCATGCTTCTGTTACTCACTCCCAGCCATGCGTCTGTTACTAACTCCCAGCCATGCTCCTGTTATTCACTCCTTCTGTTACTCGCTCCCAGCCATGCTCCTGTTACTCACTCCCAGCCATACTCCTGTTACTCACTCCCAGCCATGCTTCTGTTACTCACTCCCAGCCCTGCGTCTGTTACTCACTCCCAGCCATGCTCCTGTTATTCACTCCCAGCCATGCTCCTGTTACTCACTCCCAGCCATGCTCCTGTTACTCACTCCGAGCCATGCTCCTGTTATTCACTCCTTCTGTTACTCGCTCCCAGCCATGCTCCTGTTACTCACTCCCAGCCATGCGTCTGTTACTCACTCCCAGCCATGCTCCTGTTACTCACTCCCAGCCATGCTCCTGTTACTCACACCCAGCCATGCTTCTGTACTCCCTCCCAGCCATGCTCCTGTTACTCACTCCCAGCCATGCTCCTGTTACTCACTCCCAGCCATGCTCCTGTTACTCACACCCAGCCATGCTTCTGTACTCCCTCCCAGCCATGCTCCTGTTACTCACTCCCAGCCATGCTCCTGTTACTCACTCCCAGCCATGCTCCTGTTACTCACACCCAGCCATGCTTCTGTTACTCCCTCCCAGCCATGCTCCTGTTACTCACTCTCAGCCATGCTCCTGTTACTCACTCCCAGCCATGCTCCTGTTATTCACTCCCAGCCATGCTTCTGTTACTCGCTCCCAGACATGCTTCTGTTACTCACTCCCAGCCATGCTTCACTACCAGCCATGCTCCTGTTACTCGCTCCCAGCCATGCTTCTGTTACTCACTCCCAGCCATGCTTCACTCCCAGCCATGCTTCTGTTACTCCCAGCCATGCTTCTGTTACTCACTCCCAGCCATGCTCCTGTTACTCACTCCCAGCCATGCTCCTGTTACTCACTCCCAGCCATGCTCCTGTTACTCACTCCCAGCCATGCTCCTGTTACTCACTCCCAGCCATGCTCCTGTTACTCACTCCCAGCCATGCTTCTGTTACTCACTCCCAGCCATGCTCCTGTTACTCACTCCCAGCCATGCTTCTGTTACTCACTCCCAGCCATGCTCCTGTTACTCACTCCCAGCCATGCTTCTGTTACTCACTCCCAGCCATGCTCCTGTTACTCGCTCCCAGCCATGCTCCTGTTACTCACTCCCAGCCATGCTCCTGTTACTCACACCCAGCCATGCTTCTGTTACTCCCTCCCAGCCATGCTCCTGTTACTCACTCCCAGCCATGCTCCTGTTACTCACTCCCAGCCATGCTCCTGTTATTCACTCCCAGCCATGCTTCTGTTACTCGCTCCCAGCCATGCTTCTGTTACTCACTCCCAGCCATGCTTCACTCCCAGCCATGCTCCTGTTACTCGCTCCCAGCCATGCTTCTGTTACTCACTCCCAGCCATGCTTCTGTTACTCACTCCCAGCCATGCTCCTGTTACTCACTCCCAGCCATGCTTCTGTTACTCACTCCCAGCCATGCTCCTGTTACTCACTCCCAGCCATGCTCCTGTTACTCACTCCCAGCCATGCTTCTGTTACTCACTCCCAGCCATGCTCCTGTTACTCACTCCCAGCCATGCTTCTGTTACTCACTCCCAGCCATGCTCCTGTTACTCACTCCCAGCCATGCTCCTGAATCTCACTCCCAGCCATGCTTCTGTTACTCACTCCCAGCCATGCTTCTGTTACTCACTCCCAGCCATGCTTCTGTTACTCACTCCCAGCCATGCGTCTGTTACTCGCTCCCAGCCATGCTCCTGTTATTCACTCCCAGCCATGCTCCTGTTACTCACTCCCAGCCATGCTCCTGTTACTCACTCCCAGCCATGCGTCTATTACTCGCTCCCAGCCATGCTCCTGTTATTCACTCCTTCTGTTACTCGCTCCCAGCCATGCTCCTGTTACTCGCTCCCAGCCATGCTCCTGTTACTCACTCCCAGCCATGCTTCTGTTACTCACTCCCAGCCATGCGTCTGTTACTCGCTCCCAGCCATGCTCCTGTTATTCACTCCCAGCCATGCTCCTGTTACTCACTCCCAGCCATGCTCCTGTTACTCACTCCCAGCCATGCGTCTGTTACTAACTTCCAGCCATGCTCCTGTTATTCACTCCCAGCCATGCTCCTGTTACTCACTCCCAGCCATGCGTCTGTTACTCGCTCCCAGCCATGCTCCTGTTATTCACTCCTTCTGTTACTCGCTCCCAGCCATGCTCCTGTTACTCACTCCCAGCCATGCTCCTGTTACTCACTCCCAGCCATGCTCCTGTTACTCACTCCCAGCCATGCGTCTGTTACTAACTTCCAGCCATGCTCCTGTTATTCACTCCCAGCCATGCTCCTGTTACTCACTCCCAGCCATGCGTCTGTTACTCGCTCCCAGCCATGCTCCTGTTATTCACTCCTTCTGTTACTCGCTCCCAGCCATGCTCCTGTTACTCACTCCCAGCCATGCTCCTGTTACTCACTCCCAGCCATGCTTCTGTTACTCACTCCCAGCCATGCGTCTGTTACTAACTTCCAGCCATGCTCCTGATATTCACTCCCAGCCATGCTCCTGTTACTCACTCCCAGCCATGCTCCTATCACTCACTCCCAGCCATGCTCCTGTTATTCACTCCTTCTGTTACTCGCTCCCAGCCATGCTCCTGTTACTCACTCCCAGCCACGCTCCTGTTACTCACTCCCAGCCATGCTCCTGTTACTCACTCCCAGCCATGCTCCTGTTACTCACTCCCAGCCATGCTCCTGTTACTCACACCCAGCCATGCTTCTGTTACTCCCTCCCAGCCATGCTCCTGTTACTCACTCCCAGCCATGCTCCTGTTACTCACTCCCAGCCATGCTCCTGTTACTCACTCCCAGCCATGCTCCTGTTACTCACTCCCAGCCATGCTCCTGTTACTCACACCCAGCCATGCTTCTGTTACTCCCTCCCAGCCATGCTCCTGTTACTCACTCTCAGCCATGCTCCTGTTACTCACTCCCAGCCATGCTCCTGTTATTCACTCCCAGCCATGCTTCTGTTACTCGCTCCCAGCCATGCTTCTGTTACTCACTCCCAGCCATGCTTCACTCCCAGCCATGCTCCTGTTACTCGCTCCCAGCCATGCTTCTGTTACTCACTCCCAGCCATGCTTCACTCCCAGCCATGCTTCTGTTACTCACTCCCAGCCATGCTCCTGTTACTCCCAGCCATGCTTCTGTTACTCACTCCCAGCCATGCTCCTGTTACTCACTCCCAGCCATGCTCCTGTTACTCACTCCCAGCCATGCTCCTGTTACTCACTCCCAGCCATGCTCCTGTTACTCACTCCCAGCCATGCTCCTGTTACTCACTCCCAGCCATGCTCCTGAATCTCACTCCCAGCCATGCTTCTGTTACTCACTCCCAGCCATGCTTCTGTTACTCACTCCCAGCCATGCTTCTGTTACTCACTCCCAGCCATGCGTCTGTTTCTCGCTCCCAGCCATGCTCCTGTTATTCACTCCCAGCCATGCTCCTGTTACTCACTCCCAGCCATGCTCCTGTTACTCACTCCCAGCCATGCGTCTGTTACTAACTTCCAGCCATGCTCCTGTTATTCACTCCTTCTGTTACTCGCTCCCAGCCATGCTCCTGTTACTCACTCCCAGCCATGCTCCTGTTACTCAGTCCCAGCCATGTTTCTGTTACTCACTCCCAGCCATGCGTCTGTTACTAACTTCCAGCCATGCTCCTGTTATTCACTCCCAGCCATGCTTCTGTTACTCACTCCCAGCCATGCTCCTATCACTCACTCCCAGCCATGCTCCTGTTATTCACTCCTTCTGTTACTCGCTCCCAGCCATGCTCCTGTTACTCACTCCCAGCCATTCTCCTGTTACTCACTCCCAGCCATGCTCCTGTTACTCGCTCCCAGCCATGCTCCTGTTACTCACTCCCAGCCATGCTCCTGTTACTCACACCCAGCCATGCTTCTGTTACTCCCTCCCAGCCATGCTCCTGTTACTCACTACCAGCCATGCTTCTGTTACTCACTCCCAGCCATGCTCCTGTTACTCACTCCCAGCCATGCTTCTGTTACTCACTCCCAGCCATGCTCCTGTTACTCACTCCCAGCCATGCTTCTGTTACTCGCTCCCAGCCATGCTTCTGTTACTCACTCCCAGCCATGCTTCACTCCCAGCCATGCTCCTGTTACTCGCTCCCAGCCATGCTTCTGTTACTCACTCCCAGCCATGCTTCACTCCCAGCCATGCTTCTGTTACTCACTCCCAGCCATGCTCCTGTTACTAACTCCCAGCCATGCTTCTGTTACTCACTCCCAGCCATGCTCCTGTTACTCACTCCCAGCCATGCTCCTGTTACTCACTCCCAGCCATGCTCCTGTTACTCACTCCCAGCCATGCTCCTGTTACTCACTCCCAGCCATGCTCCTGTTACTCACTCCCAGCCATGCTTCTGTTACTCACTCCCAGCCATGCTCCTGTTACTCACTCCCAGCCATGCTCCTGTTACTCACTCCCAGCCATGCTCCTGTTACTCACTCCCAGCCATGCTCCTGTTACTCACTCCCAGCCATGCGTCTGTTACTAACTTCCAGCCATGCTCCTGTTATTCACTCCTTCTGTTACTCGCTCCCAGCCATGCTCCTGTTACTCACTCCCAGCCATGCTCCTGTTACTCACTCCCAGCCATGTTTCTGTTACTCACTCCCAGCCATGCGTCTGTTACTAACTTCCAGCCATGCTCCTGTTATTCACTCCCAGCCATGCTTCTGTTACTCACTCCCAGCCATGCTCCTATCACTCACTCCCAGCCATGCTCCTGTTATTCACTCCTTCTGTTACTCGCTCCCAGCCATGCTCCTGTTACTCACTCCCAGCCACGCTCCTGTTACTCACTCCCAGCCATGCTCCTGTTACTCGCTCCCAGCCATGCTCCTGTTACTCACTCCCAGCCATGCTCCTGTTACTCACACCCAGCCATGCTTCTGTTACTCCCTCCCAGCCATGCTCCTGTTACTCACTCCCAGCCATGCTCCTGTTACTCACTCCCAGCCATGCTCCTGTTACTCACTCCCAGCCATGCTTCTGTTACTCACTCCCAGCCATGCTCCTGTTACTCACTCCCAGCCATGCTTCTGTTACTCGCTCCCAGCCATGCTTCTGTTACTCACTCCCAGCCATGCTTCACTCCCAGCCATGCTCCTGTTACTCGCTCCCAGCCATGCTTCTGTTACTCACTCCCAGCCATGCTTCACTCCCAGCCATGCTTCTGTTACTCACTCCCAGCCATGCTCCTGTTACTAACTCCCAGCCATGCTTCTGTTACTCACTCCCAGCCATGCTCCTGTTACTCACTCCCAGCCATGCTCCTGTTACTCACTCCCAGCCATGCTCCTGTTACTCACTCCCAGCCATGCTCCTGTTACTCACTCCCAGCCATGCTCCTGTTACTCACTCCCAGCCATGCTTCTGTTACTCACTCCCAGCCATGCTCCTGTTACTCACTCCCAGCCATGCTCCTGTTACTCACTCCCAGCCATGCTTCTGTTACTCACTCCCAGCCAAGCTCCTGTTACTCACTCCCAGCCATGCGTCTTTTACTCACTCCCAGCCATGCTTCTGTTACTCACCCACAGCCATGCTCCTGTTACTCACTCCCAGCCATGCGTCTGTTTCTCACTCCCAGCCATGCTCCTGTTACTCACTCCCAGCCATGCTCCTGTTACTCACTCCCAGCCATGCTTCACTCCCAGCCATGCTTCTGTTACTCACTCCCAGCCATGCTTCTGTTACTCACTCCCAGCCATGCTCCTGTTACTCACTCCCAGCCATGCTTCTGTTACTCACTCCCAGCCATGCTTCTGTTACTAACTTCCAGCCATGCTCCTGTTATTCACTCCCAGCCATGCTCCTGTTACTCACTCCCAGCCATGCGTCTGTTACTAACTTCCAGCCATGCTCCTGATATTCACTCCCAGCCATGCTCCTGTTACTCACTCCCAGCCATGCTCCTATCACTCACTCCCAGCCATGCTCCTGTTATTCACTCCTTCTGTTACTCGCTCCCAGCCATGCTCCTGTTACTCACTCCCAGCCATGCTCCTGTTACTCACTCCCAGCCATGCTTCTGTTACTCACTCCCAGCCATGCGTCTGTTACTAACTTCCAGCCATGCTCCTGATATTCACTCCCAGCCATGCTCCTGTTACTCACTCCCAGCCATGCTCCTATCACTCACTCCCAGCCATGCTCCTGTTATTCACTCCTTCTGTTACTCGCTCCCAGCCATGCTCCTGTAACTCACTCCCAGCCACGCTCCTGTTACTCACTCCCAGCCATGCTCCTGTTACTCGCTCCCAGCCATGCTCCTGTTACTCACTCCCAGCCATGCTCCTGTTACTCACACCCAGCCATGCTTCTGTTACTCCCTCCCAGCCATGCTCCTGTTACTCACTCCCAGCCATGCTCCTGTTACTCACTCCCAGCCATGCTCCTGTTACTCACTCCCAGCCATGCTTCTGTTACTCCCTCCCAGCCATGCTCCTGTTACTCACTCTCAGCCATGCTCCTGTTACTCACTCCCAGCCATGCTCCTGTTATTCACTCCCAGCCATGCTCCTGTTACTCACTCTCAGCCATGCTTCTGTTACTCGCTCCCAGCCATGCTTCTGTTACTCACTCCCAGCCATGCTTCACTCCCAGCCATGCTCCTGTTACTCGCTCCCAGCCATGCTTCTGTTACTCACTCCCAGCCATGCTTCACTCCCAGCCATGCTTCTGTTACTCACTCCCAGCCATGCTCCTGTTACTCCCAGCCATGCTTCTGTTACTCACTCCCAGCCATGCTCCTGTTACTCACTCCCAGCCATGCTCCTGTTACTCACTCCCAGCCATGCTCCTGTTACTCACTCCCAGCCATGCTCCTGTTACTCACTCCCAGCCATGCTCCTGTTACTCACTCCCAGCCATGCTCCTGAATCTCACTCCCAGCCATGCTTCTGTTACTCACTCCCAGCCATGCTTCTGTTACTCACTCCCAGCCATGCTTCTGTTACTCACTCCCAGCCATGCGTCTGTTACTCGCTCCCAGCCATGCTCCTGTTATTCACTCCCAGCCATGCTCCTGTTACTCACTCCCAGCCATGCTCCTGTTACTCACTCCCAGCCATGCGTCTGTTACTAACTTCCAGCCATGCTCCTGTTATTCACTCCCAGCCATGCTCCTGTTACTCACTCCCAGCCATGCGTCTGTTACTCGCTCCCAGCCATGCTCCTGTTATTCACTCCTTCTGTTACTCGCTCCCAGCCATGCTCCTGTTACTCACTCCCAGCCATGCTCCTGTTACTCACTCCCAGCCATGCTTCTGTTACTCACTCCCAGCCATGCGTCTGTTACTAACTTCCAGCCATGCTCCTGTTATTCACTCCCAGCCATGCTCCTGTTACTCACTCCCAGCCATGCTCCTATCACTCACTCCCAGCCATGCTCCTGTTATTCACTCCTTCTGTTACTCGCTCCCAGCCATGCTCCTGTTACTCACTCCCAGCCACGCTCCTGTTACTCACTCCCAGCCATGCTCCTGTTACTCGCTCCCAGCCATGCTCCTGTTACTCACTCCCAGCCATGCTCCTGTTACTCACACCCAGCCATGCTTCTGTTACTCCCTCCCAGCCATGCTCCTGTTACTCACTCCCAGCCATGCTCCTGTTACTCACTCCCAGCCATGCTCCTGTTATTCACTCCCAGCCATGCTTCTGTTACTCACTCCCAGCCATGCTCCTGTTACTCACTCCCAGCCATGCTTCTGTTACTCGCTCCCAGCCATGCTTCTGTTACTCACTCCCAGCCATGCTTCACTCCCAGCCATGCTCCTGTTACTCGCTCCCAGCCATGCTTCTGTTACTCACTCCCAGCCATGCTCCTGTTACTCACTCCCAGCCATGCTTCTGTTACTCGCTCCCAGCCATGCTTCTGTTACTCACTCCCAGCCATGCTTCACTCCCAGCCATGCTCCTGTTACTCACTCCCAGCCATGCTTCTGTTACTCACCCACAGCCATGCTCCTGTTACTCACTCCCAGCCATGCGTCTGTTTCTCACTCCCAGCCATGCTCCTGTTACTCACTCCCAGCCATGCTCCTGTTACTCACTCCCAGCCATGCTTCACTCCCAGCCATGCTTCTGTTACTCACTCCCAGCCATGCTTCTGTTACTCACTCCCAGCCATGCTCCTGTTACTCACTCCCAGCCATGCTTCTGTTACTCACTCCTAGCCATGCTCCTGTTACTCACTCCCAGCCATGCTCCTGTTACTCACTCCCAGCCATGCTCCTGTTACTCACTCCCAGCCATGCTTCTGTTACTCACTCCCAGCCATGCTTCTGTTACTCACTCCCAGCCATGCT
>NC_134505.1:4600733-4628233 GCF_040206685.1 Ascaphus truei | reverse complement strand
AGATAGATAGATAGATAGATAGATAGATACAGGTAGATAGATAGATAGATAGATAGATAGATAGATAGATAGAATAGTTAGATAGGATAGATAGATAGATAGATAGATAGATAGATAGATAGATAGATAGATAGATAGATAGATAGATAGATAGATAGATAGATAGAACAGTTAGATAGGATAGATAGATAGATAGATAGATAGATAGATAGATAGATAGATAGATAGATAGATAGATAGATAGATAGATAGATACAGGTAGGTAGATAGATAGATAGATAGATAGATAGATAGATAGAACAGTTAGATAGGATAGATAGATAGATAGATAGATAGATAGATAGATAGATAGATAGATAGATAGATAGATAGATAGATAGATACAGGTAGGTAGATAGATAGATAGATAGATAGATAGATAGATAGATAGATAGATAGATACACAGATAGATACACAGACAGATAGATACACAGATAGATAGATACACAGACAGATAGATACACAGATAGATAGACAGATAGATACACAGATAGATAGATACACAGACAGATAGATACACAGATAGATAGATAGATATATACACAGATAGATAGATACACAGATAGATAGATAGACAGACATATAGATAGATAGATATATACACAGACAGACAGACAGACAGACAGACAGACAGACAGACAGATAGATAGATAGATAGATAGATAGACAGGTACCAGTGTATAGAGGGATAGGATGTGTGTTGGTGTCACTGCACAGCAGCGGTTCCCCCGCCCCTCCTGCGCTAGGAAACGGCAGCCCCCCCTTCCCCCCCCTTTCCCTGTAAAGGTTGGGCGCTGCCTAATGTGACAGGTAACGCGCAGCCCCGTCTCACCTTGAGGCAGCCCAAGGTCGCGCCCCAGCCACCCGCGCAGAATCACACTCACAGACATGCCAGAGGGACCCTTCTCTGAGCTGTGAATGTGCGTCCCAGCCATCGCTTCCTATCAGCGCGCCGAGCGCAGCGCCCGAAGCCCGCGGCTGATAGGAAGACCCCCCGCTGCGCGGCTCACAACGCTTCCCAAACAGGAGGAGGGGGCTTTGTGACAGCCGCCCCTGGGTTTTGCTCTCGATTAGAACCAGTTTGTATGTCGAACGCGCCCCACTTTCAGCTTTAAATCGGTATCGGAGCTGCGTTGGAGGTGCCACAGCCGGGCCCCAAAAACCAAACAGTTTCATTGGCTTCCTTAAACTAATATAACCATGCTAAAAGCAAAGATTTGACCTTTTTTTTTCTGTTTCTCTGGAAATTAAAGGCATTTTGTAGGGGTCTCCGAATGGGGGAGCGCAGCCCCCCCCCCCCCCCCCCCGAAGGCACGGGACCCAAGGCAGCTCACCTTGCCCTAGGATCAATTAGAGTGTAAGCTCTTCGGAGCAGGGACTCCTGTTCCTAAATGTTACTTTTATGTCGGAAGCGCTTCTTACGATTATTAGCGTCACCGCAGTAATACACGGGACAATCATATAAATAACAAATAATACAAATAACACACACGGGGAAGAAGCGCTTCAGACATAAAAGTAACATTTAGGAGTCCCTGCTCCCAAGAGCTTACACTCTAATGTAATATAAGATGTGTTAAACTGTCCAAAATGCATTCGTGACATTTTAGACGGTTTTTTTGCCCCCCCCCCCCCCCCAAATTCCTTTCCTCGCCAAACATTTCGCCAAGACTCCAAAGGGTTTAGTAATAACGCCAATTAGTAAGCTAGGAGCGTGTCCTATTTGTATGTGCCGCACTGTCGCGTCCGAATCAGCGAAATCTTCCATTGGCTTCGATGGCAGGTATCGCCGATAGTGCCGATCGGGGCTTTTGGACGACTCCCAGCCGTTGACTCAACACGTTCGGCTAAAGCGCTTGCGAAGTGTGACCTGAAGTTCTTGACCTCCAGCAAAGGAATAAATGGTCAGCGATCTCTGGTTCTGGTTTTGGAAGGAGGAAGTTGAATCTCGGATCGACTCTGGATATGAAACTATCAGACACTTGGACAATAGGAGCAGGTGACACGTTGTGTGCGGTGGAAGGTGACGCCTCCACTGCTTCTTCTGCCGAGATCAAATTCTCCATATTCATCAGATTTTTCGCAGAATAGATTTCACACAAAGAAGTCGAAATTGCAAACAAAAAAAAAATTCCCCCGACTTGATGTAAATCCATCTTTGGATGGGGCTACGTCTCGATCGTGCATGAATGCTCCAATCATGCCAACTTCACCATCTGCGCCGTTCGTCCTCGACAAACCAACCCCCCAAATTATGGGGTTCCTGTCACCCGCACAAAAAAAAAGCTACGCTCTCAGCTCTCACAATAAGGCAGCCAATTAAGGCTAATTGCCTCTCCGCTGATGTATACAGCCATTTGAATAAGAGAAACGCTCTGAAAATTCTACATGTGCCACCGTCTTGAGCGTCTCCTCTGGTTGGAGAGGAGGTGAGTTGGCCGCTCCGTGCCGGGGGACTTTCTCAGCCAAGTTAGAAGAAGGTTGGTCAACATCCGTTCTCCGCAGCTGCTCTTTCTGAACAAGATGTATGTAATGTACGATGGGGAAATCGTGGATTTTTGTCAAGACCGAGCAAAAGGGAGACAGACGTTATGGAGCGTCAAATAAATACTGGTGCGGCTCAACCCCGTTATAGCGCGATCCGTTACAGCGCGGATCCGCTTATATCGCGATGCAAGGGTGGCTCCCAATTTATCGTATGTATGAATACTTTACAACACGGTTATTGGTGTCTTAAATACTTTATTGTACAACGCATACAATGGTGCATTATTACTAACGCGATCCGCTTATAACGCGATGTGATTCTTTGGACCCCAAGCGCAGCGTTATAAAGGGGGTTGAGCTGTATTAATAGAAGATATCTTAATAACATGGTAGATTTCCCCCCTTAACTCCTTCACTGTAGAGTCGGGCAGTTGATTTCCATGGACTAAATGCAGATACGGCGGTAATGATGAGTACTAAACTTCAATTTCTATATTTTTATATTTAATATTTTGCATTATTTATGGACACGTTTTTTTTGGTCTCTATATCTATTTAGAACTGTCACTAATATGATTTTCGGACAAGAACCCCCCCCCCCCCGCACTGTGAGCCCAGTCACACGCCTCTGCCAGGTCTGCCGCCCTGCCCTTCCCCATTATCACTTAGCATAACACCGCTTTCCCGCCGCAGCCAGGGGCTTTCTGGGTAACGACCTGCAAAACGACCACTCGCCGTGCGTCACTCTACACTTGCCGCCCGCTTTCTCGTGGATCCCCCTACAAAACCTACGCCCGCCCGTATTACACCGCGCAGCCTGGGTTACAGAAGTGCAGAGCCTGCGCACCCACTCACGGACAGCAGTTTTCCGTTGCAACCTGAATATATATGAGTGTGACACCTGCATATTTGAAACGTAGTTTGCCGGGGGCGGGTGATCCCCACTTGTATCTATATTAATTGAGTAGATCTAACGCGGATTATCTCTTTGCTCCCATAAACCCCCCCCCCCCCCCCCTCCGTGGCAGATGCACATAACCCACGGAGGAGCCGGCGTGTACAAAGGGGCTATTATCATTCTTGCGCGCGTTAACGAGATCGTTATGAAAGGCCATTAGCAGATTGTCGCCGTGCTATGCTTAATCTGCATATTTAACCGGTGCCAGCTGGTTCCATCTGCTGCCCAGTAAACGCGGGCGTAATATATCGCGAAGCCGTTGTCGCCTCGCTGGGGAACATTGATGCCCCGGCTCCTTCGCATTGGGGGCTGAAAGCTTCCTGCTCCAGGGGAAAGAAAGGCAGCAGAATGTTGGGTTAGAGAGAGACGCAGGACGCTGTCACTGATCCACTTGTACATATGTACATGTTTGTTGATGTAGCGCCAGTCACGTATACCGCGTGTGACACACGGGACGTAAAGGGGAGAAGCGCTTCCGACATGAAAGTAACATTAGGAAAAGGAATCACTGTAACCCCAGAGCTTACACTCTACGTGCCTCTCTCTACTGTGCTTCTCTCTCTCTGTATCTCTCCCTGTCTCTGTCTCTCTCCCCGTCTCTCTCTCCCCCTCTGTCTCTATCTCCCGCCTTGCCTCTCTTTCTCTCCCCCCTCTTTCTCTCTCTCTCTCCCTCCACCTCTATATCTCTCTCTCTTCCTCTCTCGCTCTCTCTCCCCCTCTGTGTCTGCCCCTCCCCCCTCTCCCTCTCTAGGAGAGACTGATCCCTTTACCATGTCACTGCCATTAGTACACTTTGCCCCTAGGAGAGACTGACCCCTTAACCATGTCACTGCCATTAGTACACTTTGCCCCTAGGAGGGACTGACCCCTTAACCATGTCACTGCCATTTGTACACTTCTCCCCTAGGAGAGACTGACCCTTTAACCATGTCACTGCCATTAGTACACTTTTCCCCTAGGAGAGACTGACCCCTTAACCATGTCACTGCCATTAGTACACTTTGCCCCTAGGAGAGACTGACCCCTTAACCATGTCACTGCCATTAGTACACTTTGCCCCTAGGAGAGACTGACCCCTTAACCATGTCACTGCCATTAGTACACTTTGCCCCTAGGAGGGACTGACCCCTTAACCATGTCACTGCCATTAGTACACTTTGCCCCTAGGAGAGACTGACCCCTTAACCATGTCACTGCCATTAGTACACTTTGCCCCTAGGAGAGACTGACCCCTTAACCATGTCACTGCCATTAGTACACTTTGCTCCTAGGAGGGACTGACCCCTTAACCATGTCACTGCCATTAGTACACTTTGCCCCTAGGAGGGACTGACCCCTTAACCATGTCACTGCCATTAGTACACTTTGCCCCTAGGAGAGACTGACCCCTTAACCATGTCACTGCCATTAGTACACTTTGCCCCTAGGAGAGACTGACCCCTTAACCATGTCACTGCCATTTGTACACTTCTCCCCTAGGAGAGACTGACCCTTTAACCATGTCACTGCCATTAGTACACTTTTCCCCTAGGAGAGACTGACCCCTTAACCATGTCACTGCCATTAGTACACTTTGCCCCTAGGAGAGACTGACCCCTTAACCATGTCACTGCCATTAGTACACTTTGCCCCTAGGAGAGACTGACCCCTTAACCATGTCACTGCCATTAGTACACTTTGCCCCTAGGAGAGACTGATCCCTTAACCATGTCACTGCCATTAGTACACTTTGCCCCTAGGAGAGACTGGCCCCTTAACCATGTCACTGCCATTAGTAGACTTTGCCCCTAGGAGAGACTGACCCCTTAACCATGTCACTGCCATTAGTACACTTTGCCCCTAGCAGGACTGACCCCTTTAACGGTAGCGTTAATAAATGAAGCCCTATTGATGTCTGGGAATCTTTTGTTGCAAGTTAATGAACCTTTTAGTTACAAACTGAAATATCCATGAATCAGCCACAGCTTAAATTATCTGGTTCTTCTCCTTCCAATTAAAGCAGATACCACTGCAAATGCAATTTGGGTCATTTGCATGTAATTAGGGTTCAGTGTCAATTGTAAATAATTTTATGAGTAACCTGCTTTGAACAAGATTGACTGATTCCCCCCTACATCAGGAGTGGCCAACTCTAGTCCTCAGTCAATGAGCCACCTGTGCTGAAGCAGGGATATCCTTGAAACCTGACCTGTTGGAGGGGGGGGGGGGTCATTGCATGGCTGCCATCTGCACAACACAGAGCAGCTGCCCTGGGTATGTGTGAGCCCACACGTTTAACAAGGCCTCCCCCCAAACTGCCCGTGTGTGCAGGCAGCATGGGGGGAAGGTGTAGCCCCGCACTCACTGTGGGACCTACCAAAGTCACGTCCCACAACGCCTTGCTGTTGTGGATGCAAAGCATTGTGGGAAACGGCTGCTGTAGCTGGCAGCTGTACCACTCGTGCTAAGGTGCAGTTTGGGGCCTTCTCCCCAGGAACCTGTGAGACGCCATTACAGATATTTTGGGGGGGAGGAGAGGGGCCAACCCGTCAGAGACACCTCACGTACCCCCTGTTGGGGGTTGTGAGTCCAAAATACATCCTCCCATGATGCAATATAACCCCACCAGCACTGCCTTCTGTTGTTCTTTCAACGCTAGCCGTAATCTGTATCCTATTTTACAATGAACCAACGCGTTCTTCACCCGCCCACGGACTTGTAGACAGAGCCTGCCATTTTATTTCGAGCTCTGCAATTTGCCACTGACTGTATCCGTGGGCGGAATAAATCTTTCGGCAGAAAGCCTGCCCCAGTCCTTTACTTAAACTGTAATTATGAGCCGTGCGGCGCGGGAGAACACGGTGTGTCTTCGGGAGAGCCTCCTTGCACACAAAAAAACCACCCCGGGACCGGCGCCAAAGCGTCTGAGTCATGAGATGCTGAGCTGCGTTTCCTGCGCAGTGCCGACTCAGCACACAAACAGCAGTGCGAACCTGTGCGTTGTAAGTAAAGGAATGTGTGAGGGGGAGACCGGGCTATATAATAAAGGGGAAGTCCACTGGTTACCCCTGAAACCGTGAGGTCCCTGGCAGCACCATAAGCCAGGAGCCGAGTATCATTGCATGAAAAGTTAAAGTGACCCCCTGCTTTTCCACTTTCCATGTTCCCTTTGCCCCAGACACGTGAAACGTTCTGCATGGAAGTTTTAGGTGGGGCATTTGGGTAGGAATACCATTATTTTTGTTTGCAGGAGTTCGGGGACCGGAGCTACTGGTATCACCTTAATTCTACCCGGTACGTGGGAGCAATTACACCGGGGCTGCCCAGTGTCCCCCAGACTCCTGGTTTTCGAAACCCCGATATCCCAGTCCTATTTCCCTTATTCACGAGTCTCCCCAAGTGATCCCATGTATTAAAATATGTTTTATACATTTGTTACAAGGCGCTATGCAGTCAGCCAGGGCATCTGCTTAAGGTGCCAGCAAGTCTGCATAGAGTCCATAGTTCAAAGAGGAGACGGGATGTTGAGAGGTGTCGGGGTGCTAAGTGGCCGGGGCAGGGCGGAGTCCGGAGAACAGAGACCCGCTGCGGGGAGGACCCTCTGGTTTTCCAGACTCAGTGGAGCCTGCCCAGTAGGTGGCAATGGGTTGACTGAGGGAAGCGGCAGAATATCGGCACGTTTTCCATTGGTCAATTCATATGTCCCGCCCACGGGGGATTCCAACCCGGCTTGGCAAGCCCCCTCCTCTGATGTCAGCCAAGAGACCAGCCCCTGTTTCTATTGGCTAGTGGGATAGGGATCCCAGGCTCTGATTGGTAGCTCCTCCTACCTCCATGCTAAGGATAGCTTAGCGGAGTGTATGTAAGGAGATGGCCGAGGCAGAGAACCAGACAATCCACTGACTTGTGTCGATGAAGCTGGGACGGGCTTTTCAAAGTTGCTCTGTTGCAAATAGCAGAGCAGCCGGCTTCATTTTGAAGGTAGGAAAGTCACCCTCGGAGAGACGAAGTCTTTAGCGCCCAAGTTCTACAAATCGAACGTAGCGGTCGTGGCTGGGAACTGAAGCCGAAAAGAGGACCAGGAGAACCGGGTGGATATCCCGATCAGGGAAAGCTCATACAACGGGCGCCCTGCACCTAGGAGAGCCTAGCTTCCTCCCCCCCCCCCAGACCCCCGGTAAGTGTGATTTTACCTGTATGTTTTGTCATTCTTCTTCTTGTACGCGGGTTTACCGAAATAAACGACATTTTGTTTCTACTGCCTTGTTTTGCCTAACGCGTGATCCCGGCACAAATATAAAAAGGTGTTAGAAGTCGCTGGTCTCCCGTGAACCGAACGTGTTACCGTCGGTGCGCAAGAAAAATCGAGTCCGTGAAGGGTTTCAACAAAGCACAGGAGGGATATATATATATTTCAGAGAGAAGAGGCCAGAGCAGGAGGTCGTTCTCCGAGGCTGGAGGGTGGGAGGCTCAGGGGACACGGGAGGAAAGACTTCTTCATGGAATGGGAGGTGGATTCATGGGGTAGCTTCTCGACAGACTTCAGCACCGGGCAACGCCGACTGGACCCATGAGAGAAGAGGCAATAAACTGGACTTTCACCTGTCGCTTTTTATCACGGGCTGCACCAGGCCTATAAACGTTTTATTGGACCAATGGCGTGGCATGTAATTAGCATTTCATGGTAAGTAAAATGATTCGTTATGGGTGATAACAGCTATAAACGCCCCAACCCCTCCTACGTGGGTTTAATTATAGCTCGCTCCTAATATTGTGCGTTGAGTACAGCTGGGGTGATTGTAGTACACGTAATTAAGGTTGTGCCGGCATCTAATCCACGAGAGGCATTTTACTAACCCTTCAGTTCGTAGGGCAGCTCTCCTTTGCACGCTTTTTTGGAGTGAAACTCCGTAGCTGCCGCACATCTCCTCCGTGGGAGACGGAAGTTTGTAACGGAAGCGACGTCAGTGTGGGCGGAAGAGGCCATCGGAGCGCGCATGCGTGGAGATTTGTGCCAGCTAAGAAGTTTCACTTCCAAGAATGCCACCACAGTTGAAAGCAAATTACCAACCTGGTTGTAAGAGCCTCACATGGAGCTCACGTTCAAAAGAAGCCATATTGGGTGGAACCGTGCCTTCCAGTGGGGTGTAACGTGCTTTTAAGTGGCGCTAGTATAACGTAATCCATTTACACCCAATTATGGGACTTGTGCTCCAGCGTCGATTAATCGGAATGTGTTGCTTTATCGCTGTTGAGTGAGGACCCTTAGCTAATGAAGCCACAGGTGGGGGGGATTGGTTTTTCTGAGATGGGCAGTAATCCATTGTTGCAGATCCTAAATTGGTCTCCAGGCTAGACTTCTGAGGCTTAAGTGGGTTTAAAGAATTAGCCAGCCCATTAACACGCCGGGTATCCGATGAGGCTGACCCGATCTATTTACCAACAAGGAACACGAAAGAAAGGCGTGTGAAAGGAGATACGGTGCAGTTCCACCTAGGACCAACGAGATCAAACGGGAGTGATAGGTTTAAAGGATATCGAGGCAGGAGATCAGAAGCGCACACATCCAGGAATATAGAAGGAAAAGACATTGACATATAGTGCAATATAGGTGACACAGGCACCATGTGTATGTGTGACTGTGTGTGTGACACTGTGTAGGTGTGACACTGTGTGTGTGTGTGACAGAGAGGAAGAGAGAGGGGAGAGGCAGAGGAGAGAGAAGGAGGGAGAGCCAGAGGAGGGAGAGGCAGAGGAGAGAGAAGGAGGGAGGCGGAAGGGTGAGGAGAGAGAAGGAGGGAGAGGAGAGAGAGGGGAGAAAGAATGAGGGAGAGGAAAGAGAAGGAGGGAGAGGGAGAGGAAAGAGAAGGAGGGAGAGGAGAGAGAAGGGGAGAGAAGGAGGGAGAGGAGAGAGAGGAAAGAGAAGGAGGGAGAGGAGAGAGAAGGAGGGAGAGGAGAGAGAAGGAGGGAGAGGAGCGAGGGAGAGGAAAGAGACAGAGGGAGAGGAGAGACAAGGGGAGAGAAGGAGGGAGAGGAGAGAGAAGGAGGGAGAGGAAAGAGAAGGAGGGAGAGGAAAGAGAAGGAGGGAGAGGAGAGAGAAGGAGGGAGAGGAAAGAGAAGGAGGGAGAGGAAAGAGAAGGAGGGAGAGGAGAGAGAAGGAGGGAGAGGAGAGGGGGAGAGGAAAGAGACAGAGGGAAAGGAGAGAGAAAGGGAGAGAAGGAGGGAGAGGAGAGAGGGAGAGGAAAGAGAAGGAGAGAGAAGGGGAGAGAAGGAGGGAGAGGAGAGAGAAGGGGAGAGAAGGAGGGAGAGGAGAGAGAAGGAGTGATCACCTCAGACACAGGTTTCAATGATGTTGTCCATCAGCATACACTCGTGCAGGGAGATGAGGGAATGAGGATCCCACATGGTAAAAATGGAGGGCACAGAAAGAGTGCAATATAGCTTTATAACAGATAATGAATATATAAAGAGTAACACTCACAAACATAACAGGGATTCTGGCATTGCGACTGCCCAGCGTCAGACCGAGGGGCAACAAGCTGCACTTCCTCCTTCTCCGGTATTCCACCCGTGGCGGCCGTCCACAGTGGCGTTTTACAGGAAGATGGAACTCATTCTCTTGCAGGAGGTCACCAGAGTTCACCAAGAGTCCTTTTACAGCGTGTGCTGTCCATGTATGGACATACTATCAAAGGACCACCCGGGAGATGCTGGTAGATGCCAGCCCGCTGCCCGGACAGGTGAGAGAAATTAAGCACCGGTTCGGCAAACTTGTGAAATGTTAGTAACCCGCTTGGCACGAACCGGTGCCAACTGGCTAAATCCCACCACTGGACATATCCCTGTGTAACCGGTAGCAGCTCCGGCGGAACGATGTGGGGTTATCGAAATGGTGGATTTTTAGCTTACGCGGTCCGACAGGAAGCCGTGACATCATCCCTCGCGGCTTCCTGTTGGCTCGCGTGACCAGGACATGTAAACCGACGGAGTTGAGTATCTCTGGAAGCACGGGGGGGGAAGGGGGGTCCCCAGAACTGACGTTAATGCGGTTCAGCTCCAGAGACGCCCCTGAATTCCAACCCTTTTTTAAAATTTTATTTATTTTTTAAACCCCACGCGTTCTGCTACTTTCAATCTGGTGCCAAACAGGGGGGGGAGGGGGGGTTGTATCTGTCTCTCTATTGCAGTAAAGATTACATTAGAAGATGTCCAACCTTCTGATCTCTGAAGTGACAGCCCCCGGGTAGCCTTTGCAAACATTACACAGCCTTTGTGATACTGTGGCTACAGAAGAAACGACATTGACATTGATGCTGCAGGGGGATCCTATCGCTTTGTGATAGAAGTAGCTTTTTCTTGGCCTGTAGCATCTTCCGCCAATTCCACTGAGCATCGAGGTCCTTTGTCCTCGTGTTCTAAAAATGTTGCAGGCGTGTAGAAACAAGAGAGGGGGGGAATGGCATCGGCATTTTCCTTGACCGGTCATCTGTGCTGATGCTCCGGGGCCTTGTAGCTGTATAGCGAAATGTGCTCTCGCTACTGTAACTGTGGCTTAAGAGCCTCAGTTTCAAGGTTGGAAGCTGGGAAGAGAGAGTAGGAGTGTTTAGTTTGTGTACGGAGAAGGGTTGCCAGGTGTCCTGTATTGAACCGGACTGTCCTGTATTTGGACACTGTCCAGTAAAAATGTAGAGGCCATACTGGGTCCGGAATTACATCTCTGGACATAGTGACCTGACTGCCTTGGGGGGGATGGGGGGGAGGGACGTAGGATTCCCCCAGTATGGAGAGAGCAGGGCTGTTTCTAGGGGGAGGCTGGGCAGCTACCTCCATCCTTGATTGGCTGCATTACCCAGCAGCAGCCAATCAGGAGAAGAGAAGGTGTCGGGAGCCTGAGTGTGGGGCCAGGAGAGGAGGAAACAGCATGGAGCGGAGGAGGTGTGTGTGTCTCGAGCGCGTCACCCCTTTTCACCATTGTGTCCAGCATTTTTGGAGAAGTCACCCGGCAACCCTAATAAGGAGAGGTATTGGCAGCAGAAAGAGATGTGGTAATGTAACATCTAAAGTTCTGTGTTCATTTTTTCTTCTTCAAAATAAATTAAAAAGCAGTGGTACTCTGTGATTGCAGTACCATCACACTTCAACCATTGGATTTATCCATTAGTTCGGTGATAAGGACACTGCCTCTTCGAAAATAGATGGCAAGCTCTTTGCGGTAGGGATTCATCACATTTCATGTAACGCGCGCTGTACATTGCAAGCGTTATATCAGAACAAACCCTTATTGTTACAGCCCAACCCCGTTATAGCGCGATCCGTTACAGCGCGGATCCGCTTATAACGCGAGGCACGCGTGGCTCCCAATTTATCGTATGTATGAATACTTTACAACACGGTTATTGGCGTCTTAAATACTTTATTGTACAACGCATACAATGGTACATTATTTCTAACGCGATCCGCTTATAGTGCGACGTGATTCTTTGGACCCCAAACACAGCGTTATAAGGGGATTGAGCTGTATTATTATTAGGCACATTGCTGGCACTTTTAATTGGCATTTCGGCCATTGTGTTCAGATACGCATCCCGGATACATACATCTGTTTGACTCAAACAATGCAGGGTCTTTTAGCTCTAAAGAATGCCCCATCCAAAGCTCTACATATGTTTCTGGTGGGACACATCTCCAGGTGGGTTAATGTTGGACAAACAAGCAGTAGCTGGGAATGTTTACACAACACTGACCAGAATGGACCTCATTGAGAAGAAAGAATTCTCGGTCAACAAATCAGGTGTCTCACCCCCACCGGCAAGCTGCAAATGAGATGACACATTTAATGGTGGGCTTGATATGGGATCTCCAGGGACCTTTTCAAAGCCAACGCTCTTCAAAGGTTAGTGGGTGATAAAAAAAAGAAAAAAGGAAATGTTCAGTGAGTTGTTGTTGTGTGTTTTGGAGGAAAGCAAAGAAAGTTCAGACGAGGGTCAGAGAGTAGCTAATGAGGCGATGTGTAAACTGGGAACTCAACACCCAGAAGGTTGTATCCCACCTTGGGCAAAACAGCATTAAGCTTAGTCTTCCTCGGACTGAATGAAATCACTGTTTACAAAGCCTGGGCTTGTGTTTTTAGTTCCATCTCGAAGGTGCCACTTATTTGTGTTGATCCTTCTTTTATTCCCGGACAAAAGGAACAAGAGATGTTTACTCTGATGTATAAAATTGCTATAGGCAGAAGGATCTGGGGCCTGGCAAGTGTTATTCACGTGGAGTTTGATTGCATGTGTGTATATCTTCATTTATATAGTGCCATGCGGGTACAGGTCGCTTTACAATACATGTGACATAATATTCTAACACAGAAGGGGAATTAGTGCTTTAGACATAAAACAATAGGAAAGGGAGTCCCTTCCCTGAAGAGCTTACAATCTAATTGGTAAGTAGGAGGAACGTACAGAGACAGTAGGAGGGTGTTCTGGTAAGTGCGTCTGCAAGGGACCACGGTCGATGTATGAGGTGTGTAGTATCAGCCACGGAGCCACCCAGTCCACTTTGTTACGGAGGTGGGTTTTAAGAAAGGTCCTGAAGGTGGAGATACAGGGCGCCAGTGTGGTGTTGAGGAGGAGGACATTCCCGGGGTGTGGGGCAGTGAGTGAGTGAGAGAGGGCTCTCTCTGCAGGGTGGTATCTCACTCATTCTCAGGTAGTCGTAATTAGGTTTAGCATCTAGTTAGAGTAAGGCAGGAGGTCGTTCTCTCCTGTGGTGGATTCATCGAGCAGCCGCCCAGCAGAGGTGGTAAGGGGCTAATACAGCAATGTGCTTGGGATAGACACACAGTGATTCAAAATATATGAAAGAACGTCAAGAATCAAAATCGGGTCGGACGTATTACAGCAGGAAGGAGAACGGGAAGACTGAGCCACTGATTTAGCCACCTGCGCTGAAGCAGGGATATCCTTAAAACCTGACCTGGTGGTGGCCCTTGAGGACTGGAGATGTCCACCCCTACTTTAACCCATTACATATATCATTGCCACCAGGTCACTTTGGTCTTTCAACAGACTGACCCTTTCACCCTTTAAACAACCCCACATCCATTAGTTCTCTGTGGTCCCCGATGCGATGGCTTGTTGACTCCCGAGGTCCATCACGTCCAAGCTCCTCCATCGAAGAGGTGGCGGGTGATGCTGACCACACTCCGTGGCCTAAAACCCTCCTTCTGTCACTCCTGGTTATTACCCGGTTCCATTTCTCCTCCCCCCCTCCCCGGCTCCAAGGGGACCATAGCAGACCTGAACGCCTCTGACCTTCAGAACGTGACCGTGTGCGGGGCAATTTGTCTACGTGCCTCTGAAACGACGGCGATCTCTGCTGACACCCACCTGGAAGCCCGTCTCAGACCGGAGCCTCTGACGTAGACATGGAAGGTGTGTGATGCACAGTCCGGATAAATAACCTCACAGAAGCTGTATTGTGTACTCATGTGCGGTATTTTGCAGCTGTTCCTATTTAGCAGGTACCGCACCTGATTTCTACATCCTGGGCTTAATAAAGACCAGCCGAAAGCAGAGACTAACTAAGGGCAATATCATCTAAGGAGTGCTAAGGCATAAGACACCTTCCAGCACGGCTTAGTAATACAGCAGCAGCGCGGCCCTTGGCAGCAAATTCTAACAGAATCGCTCTACTCTTCCTAAATCTGTCTCAGCGTCTCCCCTGCGGAAATCCCTCTCCTGGCTTCCGATCAAATCCCGCATCTCACACTCAATTCTCCGCCTCACTTTTAAAGCTTTACACTCTTCTGCCCCTCCTTACATCTCACCCTAATATCTCACTATACCCTCCTCTGCCCCTCCTTACATCTCACCCTAATATCTCACTATACCCTCCTCTGCCCCTCCTTACATCTCACCCTAATATCTCACTATACCCTCCTCTGCCCCTCCTTACATCTCACCCTAATATCTCACTATACCCTCCTCTGCCCCTCCTTACATCTCACCGCAATATCTCACTATACCCTCCTCTGCTCCTCCTTACATCTCACCCTAATATCTCACTATACCCCCCTCTGCCCCTCCTTACATCTCATCCTAATATCTCACTATACCCTCCTCTGTCCCTCCTTACATCTCACCCTAATATCTCACTATACCCTCCTCTGCCCCTCCTTACATCTCACCCTAATATCTCACTATACCCTCCTCTGCCCCTCCTTACATCTCACCCTAATATCTCACTATACCCTCCTCTGCCCCCCCTTACATCTCACCGTAATATCTCACTATACCCTCCTCTGCCCCACCTTACATCTCACCCTAATATCTCACTATACCCTCCTCTGTCCCTCCTTACATCTCACCCTAATATCTCACTATACCCTCCTCTGTCCCTCCTTACATCTCACCGTAATATCTCACTATACCCTCCTCTGCCCCTCCTTACATCTCACCCTAATATCTCACTATTCCCTCCTCTGCCCCTCCTTACATCTCACCCTAATATCTCACTATACCTCTTCTGCCCCTCCTTACATCTCACCGCAATATCTCACTATACCCTCCTCTGCCCCTTCTTACATCTCACCCTAATATCTCACTATACCCTCCTTACATCTCACCCTAATATCTCACTATACCCTCCTCTGCCCCTCCTTACACCTCACCCTAATATCTCACTATACCCTCCTCTGCCCCTCCTTACATCTCACCCTAATATCTCACTATACCCTCCTCTGCCCCTCCTTACATCTCACCCTAATATCTCACTATACCCTCCTCTGCCCCTCCTTACATCTCACCCTAATATCTCACTATACCCTCCTCTGCCCCTCCTTACATCTCACCCTAATATCTCACTATACCCTCCTCTGCCCCTCCTTACATCTCACCCTATCTCACTATACCCTCATCTGCCCCTCCTTACATCTCACCCTAATATCTCACTATACCCTCCTCTGCCCCTCCTTACACCTCACCCTAATATCTCACTATACCCTCCTCTGCCCCTCCTTACATCTCACCCTAATATCTCACTATACCCTCCTCTGCCCCTCCTTACATCTCACCCTAATATCTCACTATACCCTCCTCTGCCCCTCCTTACATCTCACCCTAATATCTCACTATACCCTCCTCTGCCCCTCCTTACATCTCACCCTAATATCTCACTATACCCTCCTTACATCTCACCCTAATATCTCACTATACCCTCCTCTGCCCCTCCTTACACCTCACCCTAATATCTCACTATACCCTCCTCTGCCCCTCCTTACATCTCACCCTAATATCTCACTATACCCTCCTCTGCCCCTCCTTACATCTCACCCTAATATCTCACTATACCCTCCTCTGCCCCTCCTTACATCTCACCCTAATATCTCACTATACCCTCCTCTGCCCCTCCTTACATCTCACCCTAATATCTCACTATACCCTCCTCTGCCCCTCCTTACATCTCACCCTATCTCACTATACCCTCATCTGCCCCTCCTTACATCTCACCCTAATATCTCACTATACCCTCCTCTGCCCCTCCTTACACCTCACCCTAATATCTCACTATACCCTCCTCTGCCCCTCCTTACATCTCACCCTAATATCTCACTATACCCTCCTCTGCCCCTCCTTACATCTCACCCTAATATCTCACTATACCCTCCTCTGCCCCTCCTTACATCTCACCCTAATATCTCACTATACCCTCCTCTGCCCCTCCTTACATCTCACCCTAATATCTCACTATACCCTCCTCTGTCCCTCCTTACATCTCACCCTAATATCTCACTATACCCTCCTCTGCCCCTCCTTACATCTCACCCTAATATCTCACTATTCCCTCCTCTGCCCCTCCTTACATCTCACCCTAATATCTCACTATACCTCTTCTGCCCCTCCTTACATCTCACCCTAATATCTCACTATACCCCCCTCTGCCTCTCCTTACATCTCACCGCAATATCTCACTATACCCTCCTCTGCCCCTCCTTACATCTCACCCTAATATCTCACTATACCCTCCTCTGCCCCTCCTTACATCTCACCCTAATATCTCACTATACCCTCCTCTGCCCCTCCTTACATCTCACCCTAATATCTCACTATACCCTCCTCTGCCCCTCCTTACATCTCACCCTAATATCTCACTATACCCTCCTCTGCCCCTCCTTACATCTCACCCTAATATCTCACTATACCCTCCTCTGCCCCTCCTTACATCTCACCCTAATATCTCACTATACAGCCCTCTGCCCCTCCTTACATCTCACCCTAATATCTCACTATACACTCCTCTGCCCCTCCTTACATCTCACCCTAATATCTCACTATACCCTCCTCTGTCCCTCCTTACATCTCACCCTAATATCTCACTATACCTCTTCTGCCCCTCCTTACATCTCACCCTAATATCTCACTATACCCTCCTCTGCCCCTCCTTACATCTCACCCTAATATCTCACTATACCCTCCTCTGCCCCTCCTTACATCTCACCCTAATATCTCACTATTCCCTCCTCTGCCCCTCCTTACATCTCACCCTAATATCTCACTATACCCTCCTCTGCCCCTCCTTACATCTCACCCTAATATCTCACTATACCCTCCTCTGCCCCTCCTTATATCTCACCCTAATATCTCACTATACCCTCCTCTGCCCCTCCTTGCATCTCCCCCTAATATCTCACTATACCCTCCTCTGCCCCTCCTTACATCTCACCCTAATATCTCACTATACCCTCCTCTGCCCCTCCTTACATCTCACCCTAATATCTCACTATACCCTCCTCTGCCCCTCCTTACATCTCACCGCAATATCTCACTATACCCTCCTCTGCCCCTCCTTACATCTCACCCTAATATCTCACTATACCCTCCTCTGTCCCTCCTTACATCTCACCCTAATATCTCACTATACCCTCCTCTGCCCCTCCTTACATCTCACCCTAATATCTCACTATACCCTCCTTACATCTCACCCTAATATCTCACTATACCCTCCTCTGCCCTTCCTTACATCTCACCCTAATATCTCACTATAACCTCCTCTGCCCCTCCTTACATCTCACCCTAATATCTCACTATATCCTCCTCTGCCCCTCCTTACATCTCACCGCAATATCTCACTATACCCTCCTCTGCCACTCCTTACATCTCACCGCAATATCTCACTATACCCTCCTCTGCCCCTCCTTACATCTCACCCTAATATCTCACTATACCCTCCTCTGCCCCTCCTTACATCTCACCCTAATATCTCACTATACCCTCCTCTGCCCCTCCTTACATATCACCCTAATCTCTCACTATACCCTCCTCTGCCCCTCCTTACATCTCAGCCCTAATTTCTCGCTATGCACCATCCCGACTCTTGCGTTCTTCTCAAGGATGTCTTCTCTCTACCCCCTTTGATTACAGTCAAGAATGAACAAATGCTTGGGAAAGACACACGGCTATCCTAAGGATCGACTAGAGTCTAACTTCAGATGCAGCCACCAAGATTCGGGCCATTTCTCGGGAAGAATTCCTAGGCCAGGCGTGAGGTTTCGGCGAATTTGCCCGCGTGTAGGCGCGAGTTTCCTGGCGTTTTTGAAAAGAGGGCAGAAATGGAAATTTAGCGTGGTCGGCCGTCCCGGCCAGAAACTCAAGTGGGCCGATCACGAGTTATTGTGCACCGAGATTGGTCCGAGATATGGTCAAATCTTGGCGCCTGCATCTATAGGTGGGGGGAGGGGTGGGGGGTGGGGGGAGGGGGGCGACGATTCTTTTTTGCCGTCGATTTCCATGTTTCTTTGTTAACGGGGCGTGAAAGAACTTCCAAGGGTCAAGTCCAACATCGGAAATAAATCCGCGTTGACGAGTAAATTAAAAAAAAAACAAAATCCCCCAAGTTGTGAGGCGCTTTCCCGCGTCTCGGAAAAGGTCTGCGACCCTGCCCCTTTCTCCGTTATCTCTTAGCACGCCGTGCTGCCTCTGCAGCCAGGGATTCTGGGTAATGACAGGCTAGAGAGCACTCAGTGTCACCTTTTGCTTCTGGTCCATTTTGACATGGGTCCCCCATAAACGTCCGCCTGCCGCATTACACGGTTTTTCAGCACAGCCTGGGTTTAAAGTGCAAAGCCCGCAAGCCTACGCACAGACAGTTGTTTCAGACATTTGGGTCTCACAAGTGTGAGGCTGGCTACGCCGGCTTCGCCATGTGAACTTGGCATAGGTTTCAACCCCCGCGTTATATAAGTTACGGTGGGTAAAAACAGGGGCACAAACCCTCCCCCAATACAACAGCAAACACAAATATCACGGGCGAGCGTGTTCGCCCGTCTCAGAATGGTCTGCCGCCCTGCTCTTCCCCCTTATCTCTTAGCATACCCTGCTTCTACTGCAGCCAGGGATTCTGGGAAATGACACGCAGCCGAGGGTTTTTGTGACTTTCTTTTTACCGAGCATCATGAAAATGTGAAAAAAAAAACCATTTTTTTCCTTCTTCATCATATAAATAAATCAGTTCTGTTGTATTAGATAATGCTGTCTGCATTTTTTTATTGAAGCTCTTAATGACTTTTTAATATACTGAGCATCCAACCGTTTAGAAAGGCATATGCGCTTCCTCTTTAGAAACAGGCTTTCACACACCTTTTTTTTTAGCTCTGCCCTTTGGCGACAAAGTATCATAAACAGATCTGTTGCTGTGTTCCAAACAGCGGACTGTCTCTTACTCTGAAAGCTGTAACAATAATGTGCTACCCTCAGTAATATAATGTTGAATATCTGCTGCAGCATGTCGCAGAGTCAGCAGGCGGCCATTTAGTTAGGCACACAATCAGGATTTTTACACCTTTGGAACAGGAGCACCAAACGATTGCCAACTCAGGTAAGAGGGTAGAATGATAAATTGTCACAGGCTTTACACATACAAATAAGAAGAAATAGGAGATGGGGGGGGGGGGGGGAGTATTACTGCTTTAAAGCTGCAGACCGTGCAATATCCTACTTGTGTGTTTTGTTTAAATAATCAGTTCTGTACTGTGAGAAAAAACTTGTAGCATTTTTTTCAAAACAACTCTGAATGACATTTTTAATGTATTATACTGTAACAATCATGTTTTGTTTCTATAGCAACCATTTACAAAGTCACATCCCTTTCCTCTTCTGAAACAGGCTCAGGCACACGCCCCCTTTTTGAGCCCCGCCCTCTCTCTAGCAGCGCACCAACTGTATCTAGCGACTGCCTGGTCACATGATCTCCCCCACGGAACTGTGCATCTTCGGTCCTCTTCTGCTACACTGACAGCCATTTAGTGAACCCCCACGTGCCGAATCTTCGCCGATCGATCACAGGAGAACGGATCGATCGGCAACTTAGCTAATTACCGATCATTGTGTGGATTGACGCTCATATTAAAGGGGAGGGGGGAACAAAGTAAGATAAAATAAACGGCAGCGTGAGCTGCTTTCTTTAATGTCTGGATGTACCCGCATCATCGTTGTCACCTGTAGGTGGTGACACAGCTTTGCAAGCCAAAGAGGTGTGTTATTATAATTGTACGTTGCTACAGTACTTCCCCACAAACTCACCACTCGCCCCCGCGTTGTACGGTGTACACAGTCTGATCATCATCCAGGCCGGGCTTTCTCCAGAGAGTACGGGGTGATACCCAATGGGAATACAAACCCAGGACTGGATCCTTACGCTGTTGATAAGGGGGTTATCTGGCAGATATGTTATAACAGGGGACTTATTAATATGCATGTATACTTTGTATTCATATAGCGGTCACAACCTATGCCTTGCGTCCCAATGCTAGTATTGATTAGAGAGAGATGTGCTTTTGCTGATAACGTTGGCGACGTTCCTGATGCTGCGATTCGGGAAGGAGGGCGGTAGTCGCCACAAGCAAAGTGCCTTCCCGAGAGCACGGCATCTGTATATGGAGGGGGGCGGACATTTTTGCCGCCCGCCCCCCCAAATCTGGCCGCCCTAGCCCCTGGGCCTGATGCAGACGTCCTGGGGGTACTCCACGGGGGAAACCCCCACGGTTTTCCTTACTATCCAATCAATGCCGACGGCTGACCCGTCCCCATATCTGCTGGCGGCCCGCTACGCTGAGCCCCCCTCATCCTCAATGAGGATGTCTTGAGAGGGGGCGCCCGCCAGCGCGCTGAGGCGCAACGATTTTCAGCCGACGGCAGAGCCTGTTTCCAAGCGCGCTGTCGGCAGAAACCTCCAATCGCAGAGAAGTAGCGTCAACGTCACGGCGTCGTGACGTTGACGCCAGAGCGGCGCGGGCTATTGGCCCAGCGACGTCCCTTCCCCCCCCGATCGCTGGCTCGCCTGCCAGCCCATGAAATCGCTCCTGACCGGGCAGGCGAGCCTCAGCGTCAGCGCGGAGGAGCGCGGGCTGAGGCGCTATGGACGCAGCCTTGCTCAGCAGCCGCGCTGCTCTTTGAGGCCGAGTCCCCGCTGGCGCTGAGCCTCCTCCCCGCCCCGCGCGCGCAAGTCACAGGACACCCGGCGCTCGTGCTCTAAGCATGAGCGCGCTCAGCGCCAGCGGGGACTGCGTGCGAGCGCGCAGTTTGCCGGCTTTGCACCGGGCTGGCTCACGGGCCGGTGCCGGTTTAAGAGAAAAGAAACATGTCCGCCCTCCGGTGTGTGTACTTAGAGGCATCCTATTGGCCGGGAACCCGTGTCCTGCTGCACGGCCGGCCACTAATCCTTGCCAGCCCTGTCGCTGTGGTAACCACTGTTGTATTTATTTGTTCTGCTGCAGCGTGTAGTGTGCGTGTGTATGTGTGTCTGTGTATGTATGTCTGTGTGTGTGTGTATGTGTGCCTGTGTGTGTATGTCTGTGTGTGTGTGTATGTGTGCCTGTGTGTGTATGTGTGTCTGTGTGTGTGTGTGTGTGTGCCTGTGTGTGTATGTATGTCTGTGTGTGTGTGTATGTGTGTCTGTGTATGTATGTCTGTGTGTGTGTGTATGTGTGCCTGTGTGTGTATGTCTGTGTGTGTGTGTATGTGTGCCTGTGTGTGTATGTGTGTCTGTGTGTGTGTGTGTGTGTGCCTGTGTGTGTATGTATGTCTGTGTGTGTGTGTATGTGTGTCTGTGTATGTATGTCTGTGTGTGTGTGTATGTGTGCCTGTGTGTGTATGTGTGTCTGTGTGTGTGTGTGTGTGTGCCTGTGTGTGTATGTATGTCTGTGTGTGTGTGTGTATGTGTGCCTGTGTGTGTATGTGTGTCTGTGTGTGTGTGTCTGTGTGTTTCTGGGTGTATGTCTGTGTGTGTGTGTGTGCTTATGTATGTCTATCTGTGTGTGTGTCTGTGTGTCTGGGTGTCTCTGTGTGTGTGTGTCTCTGTGTGTGTGTGTCTGTGTCTGTGTGTGTCTCTGTGTGTTGTGTGTCTGCGTGTGTATGTATGTCTGTGTGTGTGTATGTATGTGTGTCTGTGTGTCTGTGTGTCTCTGTGTGTCTGTGTCTCTGTGTGTGTGTTGTGTGTCTGCGTGTATGTATGTATGTGTGCCTGCGTGTGTATGTATGTCTGTGTGTGTATGTATGTCTATCTGTGTGTGTGTCTGTGTGTCTGGGTGTCTCTGTGTGTGTGTGTCTCTGTGTGTGTGTGTCTGTGTCTGTGTGTGTCTCTGTGTGTTGTGTGTCTGCGTGTGTATGTATGTCTGTGTGTGTGTGTGTGTATGTATGTGTGTCTGTGTCTCTGTGTGTCTCTGTGTGTGTTGTGTGTCTGCGTGTATGTATGTATGTGTGCCTGCGTGTGTATGTATGTCTGTGTGTGTATGTATGTCTATCTGTGTGTCTCTGTGTATGTATCTGTGTGTGTGTCTGTGTGTCTCTGTGTGTGTGTGTGTGCGTATGTATGTCTATCTGTGTGTGTGTCTGTGTGTCTGTGTGTCTCTGTTTGTGTGTGTCTCTGTGTGTGTGTGTCTGTGTCTGTGTGTGTCTCTGTGTGTTGTGTGTCTGCATGTGTATGTATGTCTGTGTGTGTGTGTGTATGTATGTGTGTCTGTGTGTCTCTGTGTCTCTGTGTGTCTCTGTGTGTGTGTTGTGTGTCTGCGTGTATGTATGTGTGCCTGCGTGTGTATGTATGTCTGTGTGTGTATGTATGTCTATCTGTGTGTCTCTGTGTATATATCTGTGTGTGTGTCTGTGTGTCTCTGTGTGTGTGTTGTGTGCAGCTAGGAAGCTTGCAGGAAACATTGCATTGTAAGACTAGCTGCCTTGCACGCACGCACACACGCACGCACACACGCACGCACGCACGCCAAGTTAATTTGCACTATCTCCAAGAGGCACAGGGAGTCCCTGAGGGGGGGGGGAGAGAAGTTATGGCTGGGGGAGGGGGTTTGTAATGTACCTGAGGGTATTAGTTATGTGACTGAGGTGGTAGTTATGTGCCTGGTGGGGTGGGGGGTAGTTATATGCCTGGGGGGTAGTTATGTGCCGGGTGGGGGGTAGTTATGTGCTTGGTGGGTTAGGGGGAAGTTATGTGTCTGGGGGGTAGTTATGTGCCGGGTGGGGAGTAGTTATGTGCTTGGTGGGTTAGGGGGTAGTTATGTGCCTGGGGGGTAGATATATGCCGGTGGGGGGGGGAAAGGTTTAAGGCGAGAGAGAGAGAGAAGTAGAGGTGTAAGGGGTGGAGGGGAGGCAGTTCGGAGAGCCATTAATCTAGGGTTGCCATATTGAATTTTTTTGTAAGATGGGATACCTCCTACACTACACACACACACAAACCCCCAACCACCACAACACACACACAACCACACCCCCCACAACACACACTTTTACCTTCGGGGGGGAGGAGGCTTTTGGTGCCTTCACCAGTCCCACCGGCGGAATGCGTGAGGTTTGGCCCAACACCCTAGCACTGACCTGGAGGGGGGAGGGGAGGGGGGGGGCGGCTTAGAGTACAGGCCCAGCAGAAGCCAACAGAGGCCCGGCAGCCGGACGGAGGAGGTCGGAACGCAACTTACAGCAGCAGCCGGTACCGGGATACGTGTCCCAGCTTTCCCTCCCCCCCCCCCTTAAAAATACGGGAGAATTATGCGTCCCCGACAGACCTTTCAGGGACAATTCCATGGAAAAGGGGAACACTCCCGTATATACTGGCCACCCTATATTAACCTAAGCCTGGACATGGGGCTCCGTAGGGCAGTGAGCCACCAAAAACATTTGGGGCCGTTTATTGGCCCACCTGAGATAAAAAAAAAAATGGTGGGCCACCCGCGCCTTACACTGTAGGGTGCGCCACCCACACCCACCTCTTGCCCGCGCTGCATGGGTCAACCTCTTCAACCGGGGTCGCAGCCCGCCGAGACCTCCGCTCGTTATAAGACACGTCCGCTCCCGTGCACAAGGAAAGAGGTGTTTATTTAAGCAATGTATTTTTAAGTTCTCCCAATGGCTTTTTCTTCCACCCCCCCCCCCCTGGGCAAAGCCCGAAGATCCTAAGACGGCAGCTCCCCCCCCCCCCCCCCCCGAAAATCCTTTGTTCCCACCCGCCGCACAGGAATCATCTGCATTTCGGGCTTCCTGGAGGAAGCCGCCCGCCGGGATCTCCGTGGCATGGACCACGTGACCCTTTTGCTTCTGTTACTTCAGGGTCTGTAAACCTACCCTCCCCGCTTATCTCTATCTCCACTGCAGCCAGGGATTCGGGGTAATGGCGTGCAAACAAGCGCACCTTTTGCTTCAAGTCCGTTGTAACACGGAGCCCCCTATAAGCTTCTGCCTGTCATATTTACGCAGCTTTTCCAGGACAGCCCGGGGGGTTACAGAAGCGCAGAGTCCTCTCTTGCACAGTTGGGGTAGGTTTGAACCACACCTTATATAAGTTAGGGTGAGTGACAAAGTGACACAAAAAAACCCCCCACTCCACCGTGCAGCATACAGCATATAAAAGTGTCACTTGTGAGCATGTTCACATATAGAGGAAAGGATGACAACAGTGACACTGCGCGTGAAGCAGGGGGACCTGGTTTAATTCCCGGTGTCGCCTCCTTGTGACCTTGGGCAAAGTCACTTTATCTCCCTGTGCCTCAGTCACCACAAAGAATAGATTGTAAGCTCTGCGGGGCAGGGACCTGCACCTGTGACAATCCTATGCGCGCGCTGTGTTGTAATTGTGACGCTGCGAGAAAATATAGATGAAATAAAACTTATTATTATTAGAATAACAGTTAATATGTGTTTAAAAGGTTACAGCTAGAAGAGAAAGTTCAGAGGGTTCACTCTCCTCTTCTTATCTCTTATCTGTTCCCTTTGCCTGACTGCCTTATCTGATCAGCGCAGGGAAAGTGCTGTTCCCCTGGATTATTTGGGTTAACGCGGTGCAGTGCTGGCTTTCCGGAAGGCTGGCATTGCCTGGGAGCAGAGCAGAGGTGGGGTGCAGGTACCCAGACAGCGTGTGCTGGATCTGCCTGAGGATTGCAGCTCACTGATTGCAAACCTTTGTAACACAGCCTCCAGCAGACACCCCCTGCTTATGTTCCTGATAGCAGACGCTCTGCACATACAGGAACTGCCAGAAGCCTGCACTGCCCTGCTAGAGTGTTAGCTCTGCTGCCAAAAGCTGTGCCTGCACTGTGCTGCTAGAGTGTTAGCTCTGCTGCCAAAGGCTGCGCCTGCACTGTCCTGCTACAGTGTTAGCTCTGCTGCCAAAGGCTGTGCCGATGCCTACATTACTCTGCTGCACTCTGAGCCATAGTGATTATGTCTAGGGGGGACCCAAAGGGTTAATTTGCTGGCACAAGAACAATAACCCCCGAATGGGCGCGGTTCCTACCCGTCCCCTCCGGTAAAAGTGCGATCCCCTTTAAATCCATGTTTGAGAAAATAAAAAAAGTTATTCTCCTCTGCCCCTTCCCTGTGACTGTAGTTATTCTCCTCTGCCCCTTCCCTGTGACTGTAGTTACTCTCCTCTGCCCCTTCCCTGTGACTGTAGAGTTATTCTCCTCTGCCCCTTCCCTGTGACTGTAGAGTTATTCTCCTCTGCCCCTTCCCTGTGACTGTAGTTATTCTCCCTGCCCCCTTCCCTGTGACTGTAGTTATTCTCCTCTGCCCCTTCCCTGTGACTGTAGTTATTCTCCTCTGCCCCTTCCATGCGACTGTAGTTATTCTCCTCTGCCCCTTCCCTGTGACTGTAGTTATTCTCCTCTGCCCCTTCCCTGCGACTGTAGTTATTCTCCTCTGCCCCTACCCTGTGACTGTAGTTATTCTCCTCTGCCCCTTCCCTGCGACTGTAGTTATTCTCCTCTGCCCCTTCCCTGTGACTGTAGTTATTCTCCTCTGTCCCTTCCCTGTGACTGTAGTTATTCTCCTCTGCCCCTTCCCTGTGACTGTAGTTATTCTCCTCTGTCCCTTCCCTGTGACTGTAGTTATTCTCCTCTGCCCCTTCCCTGTGACTGTAGTTATTCTCCTCTGTCCCTTCCCTGTGACTGTAGAGTTATTCTCCTCTGTCCCTTCCCTGTGACTGTAGTTATTCTCCTTTGCCCCTTCCCTGTGACTGTAGAGTTATCCTCCTCTGCCCCTTCCCTGTGACTGTAGTTATCCTCCTCTGCCCCTTCCCTGTGATTGTAGTTATTCTCCTCTGCCCCCTTCCCTGTGACTGTAGTTACTCTCCTCTGCCCCTTCCCTGTGACTGTAGTTATTCTCCTCTGTCCCTTCCCTGTGACTGTAGAGTTATCCTCCTCTGCCCCTTCCCTGTGACTGTAGTTATTCTCCTCTGGCCCTTCCTTGTGACTGTAGTTATTCTCCTCTGCCCCTTCCCTGTGACTGTAGTTATCCTCCTCTGCCCCTTCCCTGTGACTGTAGTTATTCTCCTCTGTCCCTTCCCTGTGACTGTAGTTATCCTCCTCTGTCCCTTCCCTGTGACTGTAGTTATTCTCCTCTGCCCCTTCCCTGTGACTGTAGAGTTATTCTCCTCTGCCCCTTCCCTGTGACTGTAGTTATTCTCCTCTGCCCCTTCCCTGTGACTGTAGTTATTCTCCACTGCCCCTTCCCTGTGACTGTAGTTATTCTCCACTGCCCCTTCCCTGTGACTGTAGTTATTCTCCACTGCCCCTTCCCTGTGACTGTAGTTATTCTCCTCTGCCCCTTCCCTGTGACTGTAGTTATTCTCCTCTGGCCCTTCCCTGTGACTGTAGTTATTCTCCTCTGCCCCTTCCCTGTGACTGTAGTTATTCTCCTCTGTCCCTTCCCTGTGACTGTAGTTATTCTCCTCTGTCCCTTCCCTGTGACTGTAGAGTTATTCTCCTCTGCCCCTTCCCTGTGACTGTAGTTATTCTCCTCTGCCCCTTCCCTGTGACTGTAGTTATTCTCCTCTGCCCCTTCCCTGTGACTGTAGAGTTATCCTCCTCTGCCCCTTCCCTGTGACTGTAGTTATTCTCGTCTGCCCTTTCCCTGTGACTGTAGAGTTATTCTCCTCTGCCCCTTCCCTGTGACTGTAGTTATCCTCCTCTGCCCCTTCCCTGTGACTGTAGTTATTCTCCTCTGCCCCTTCCCTGTGACTGTAGTTATTCTCCTCTGCCCCTTCCCTGTGACTGTAGTTATCCTCCTCTGCCCCTTCCCTGTGACTGTAGTTATTCTCCTCTGCCCCTTCCCTGTGACTGTAGTTATTCTCCTCTGCCCCTTCCCTGTGACTGTAGAGTTATCCTCCTCTGCCCCTTCCCTGTGACTGTAGTTATTCTCCTCTGCCCCTTCCCTGTGACTGTAGTTATTCTCCTCTGTCCCTTCCCTGTGACTGTAGAGTTATCCTCCTCTGCCCCTTCCCTGTGACTGTAGTTATTCTCGTCTGCCCTTTCCCTGTGACTGTAGAGTTATTCTCCTCTGCCCCTTCCCTGTGACTGTAGTTATCCTCCTCTGCCCCTTCCCTGTGACTGTAGTTATTCTCCTCTGTCCCTTCCCTGTGACTGTAGTTATTCTCCTCTGCCCCTTCCCTGTGACTGTAGTTATCCTCCTCTGCCCCTTCCCTGTGACTGTAGTTATTCTCCTCTGCCCCTTCCCTGTGACTGTAGTTATTCTCCTCTGCCCCTTCCCTGTG
>NC_134505.1:4550733-4598233 GCF_040206685.1 Ascaphus truei | reverse complement strand
GAAGCCGAAACTGGACATGTTATCTGTGCAAGTCTGAGATACGGATATGTGACATATTTCGGGTTTGAAGTCTTTTTTTTGTTGCCTAGGGTGACCGGATGTCGCGGCTTTGTGTCCCCCCCCCCTGGCGAGCACCGTTCGCGCATGGGCGCCAACTAGTGCCGAATGCGCATGCGCGCGAGCAGCCCCTCTAGCAGCAGTCCTGCTTTCTCCTTGCTTGGGGAAATCCCGCGGCCGCCCCAAGCTGGTCAGGTGACTATGTCCAGAGAGGTAATACCGGTGTACACATACATGCCCAGAGAGGTAATACCGGTATACACATACATGCCCAGAGAGGTAATACCGGTGTACACATACACGCCCACAGAGGTAATACTGGTATACACATTCACGCCCAGAGAGGTAATACCGGTGTACACATACACGCCCAGAGAGGTAATACCGGTACCACACGTCCAGAGAGGTAATACCGGTATACACATACATGCCCAGAGAGGTAATACCGGTATACACATACATGCCCAGAGAGGTAATACCGGTGTACACATACACGCCCAGAGAGGTAATACCGGTACCACACGTCCAGAGAGGTAATACCGGTATACACATACATGCCCAGAGAGGTAATACCGGTATACACATACACGCCCAGAGAGGTAATACCGGTATACACATACACACCCAGAGAGGTAATACCGGTATACACATACACGCCCTGAGAGGTAATACCGGTATACACATACACGCCCAGAGAGGTAATACCAGTATATACATACACGCCCTGAGAGGTAATACCGGTATACACATACACACCCAGAGAGGTAATACCGGTATACACATACACGCCCTGAGAGGTAATACCGGTATACACATACACGCCCAGAGAGGTAATACCGGTATACACACACACGCCCAGAGAGGTAATACCGGTATACACACACACGCCCAGAGAGGTAATACCGGTATACACATACACGCCCAGAGAGGTAATACCGGTATACACATACACGCCCAGAGAGGTAATACCGGTATACACATACACGCCCAGAGAGGTAATAACGGTATACACATACACGCCCTGAGAGGTAATACCGGTATACACATACACGCCCAGAGAGGTAATACCGGTATACACATACACGCCCAGAGAGGTAATACCGATATACACATACACGCCCAGAGAGGTAATACCGATATACACATACACGCCCAGAGAGGTAATACCGGTATACACACACACGCCCAGAGAGGTAATACCGGTATACACATACACGCCCAGAGAGATAATACCGGTATACACATACACGCCCAGAGAGGTAATAACGGTATACACATACATGCCCAGAGAGGTAATACCGGTATACACATACACGCCCAGAGAGGTAATACCGGTATACACATACACGCCCAGAGAGGTAATACCGGTATACACATACACGCCCAGAGAGGTAATAACGGTATACACATACACGCCCAGAGAGGTAATACCGGTATACACATACACGCCCAGAGAGGTAATACCGGTATACACATACACGCCCAGAGAGGTAATACCGATATACACATACACGCCCAGAGAGGTAATACCGATATACACATACACGCCCAGAGAGGTAATACCGGTATACACACACACGCCCAGAGAGGTAATACCGGTATACACATACACGCCCAGAGAGATAATACCGGTATACACATACACGCCCAGAGAGGTAATAACGGTATACACATACATGCCCAGAGAGGTAATACCGGTATACACATACACGCCCAGAGAGGTAATACCGGTATACACATACACGCCCAGAGAGGTAATACCGGTATACACATACACGCCCAGAGAGGTAATACCGGTATACACATACACGCCCAGAGAGGTAATACGGGTATACACATACACGCCCAGAGAGGTAATAGCGGTATCCACATACACGCCCGCAGAGGTAATACCGGTATACACATACACGCCCAGAGAGGTAATACAGGTATACACATACACGCCCAGAGAGGTAATACCAGTATACATATACGCGCCCAGAGAGGTAATACCGGTATACACATAGACGCCCAGAGAGGTAATACCAGTATACATATACGCGCCCAGAGAGGTAATACCGGTTTACACATACACGCCCAGAGAGGTAATACCGGTATACACATACACCCAGAGAGGTAATACCTGTATACACATACACGCCCAGAGAGGAAATACCGGTATACACATACACGCCCAGAGAGGTAATACCGGTATACACGTACACTCCCAGAGAGGTAATATCGGTATACACATACATGTCCAGAGAGGTAATACCGGTATACACGTACACGCCCAGAGAAGTAATACCAGTATATACATACACGCCCAGAGAGGTAATACTGGTATACACATACATGCCCAGAGAGGTAATATCGATATACACATATGTAGCCATGCTGTAAAATGGACTACAGTCATCTCTCCTGCTGGCAGTAAGGCCTGGTAAGTTATGGGAATGCCAGCAGTAATTATGGAGGTTTGCCCTCATACCCTGGTGAGGTGCCCTATGTATGGATGGGAGTGGCCACATACTCTGAATCCATAATTAGTGATGTCAGAGTTGTGCCTGCCCCCAGAGGATACATAAGGCACAGCACTGCTCAAAAATTAGAGTTGGTTGTAGTTGTTGGAGGAAGGAGCAAGTCTGAGTACAGACTTGGGAGGAGGCGGCTCACTAGAGTGTGACCAGGGACCTGGCACAGGGAATATCTCCCTGAGGGGAGATAGGGAATCCACCAGATTGGGAAGACATACCTTTCAAAGGGCAGTGCAGTGAGCATGAGTGGCTGAGCACAACCGCTGTGAGGGGCAGCTGGCCCACCTCACTTCAATAAAGATGATTTTGTTCAATCATACCCTCGTGTGTAAGAGTGGAGTGATTACACAGAGGAGTGCACCACAGAGGAGTTCCTCACCAGGACCATCCACGAACAGACGCTGGGATCCTGATGAGGTGGAGGCGCTGCACTGGATATAGGTAGGACTCAAGTACACTACCTCAGCTGCCTGTCTGGGTTGGCAATCCCCACACAACATCATGCGGGAGTCTCAGGAGTCCTGTTGCCAACAGGTGCACCACCAGACACTACACTGTAATGGGAACTGGTTAGACCATAGGAGCCAATGTGAGATTGGGTGGGTCAGGCTAGGCCAGAAAATCCGTTACACATACATGCCCAGAGAGGTAATATCGGTATATACATACACGCCCAGAGAGGTAATACCGGTATACACAAGCATGTCCAGTATTACCTATCGACTCCTCCTCCTCACACTCAACCCCCCTCTCAATTAATCCCCCACCCTCTCACTCAATACCCCCTCCATCTCACTCAATACCCCCTTCATCTCACTCAATATCCCTCACTCTCACTCAATCCCCCTCTGACTCAACCCCCCTCCTCACACTCAATCCCCTTGATTCTCACTCAATCCCTCTACATTCACTCAATCCCCATCCCTCTCACTCAATCCCCTCCTCACACTCAATCCCCCACCTAACTCATTCCCCCTCCCTCTCACTCAATCACCCTCACTCTCACTCAATCCCCCTCTGACTCAACCCCCCTCCTCACACTCAATCCCATTGCTTCTCACTCAATCACCCTCCATTTACTCAATCCCCATCCTTCTCACTCAATCCCCCTCCTCACACTCAATCCCCTGCCTCACTTAATCCCCATCACATTGACTCAATCACCCTCACTCAACCCCCCTCCTCACACTCAATCCCCTTGATTCTCACTCAATCCCTCTTCACTCTCTCAATCCCCATCCCTCTCACTCAATCTCCCTCCTCACACTCAATCCCCCGCCTAATTTATTCCCCCTCCCTCTAACTCAACCACCCTCACTCTCACTCAATCCACCTCTGACTCAACCCCCCTCCTCACACTCAATCCCGTGTCTTCTCACTCAATCCCCCTCCACTCACTCAATCCCCATCCTTCTCACTCAATCCCCCTCCTCACACTCAATCCCCTGCCTCACTCAATCCCCCTCACACTCACTCAATTACCCTCCCTCTCACTCAACCCCCCTCCTCACACCCACTCCCCCTCCTCATTCAATCCCCTTTCTTCTAACTCAATCCCCCTCTTCACACTCAATCCCACTCTCAATCAACTCCCCTCTCTCTCACTTAAACCCCGCCCTCTGACTCAATCCCCCCTACTCACATCCAATTCCCCTGCTTCTCACTCAATCCCTCTCCTAACGCTCAACCCCCCTCTCCCTCATATCCCCTCCCTCTCACCCCCTTCCTCACACTCAATAACCTTTTTATCCACACCCCCTCCTCACACTCAACCCACCTCCCTCTCACTCAATACCTCTCACTCTCACTCAATCGCCCCCTGCTCACATTAATCCCAACCCCTCTCACTTACCCTCCCTCCCTCACACACCATTTGAAGACCACTCCCCAAACCTGTACAGCTGACCACACACAAGAAAACTCTCTTTTTTATATATATATATAGGTACAGCTGGAGAGAATGCTGTGCACCCACCACGTTGAGCATAATTTACATAACCTTTACCAATAATACATACATATACGTATACTTCTATGTAGACGTCCTTCAAAAACTTATTATGAGTCACAGATAACCTACAAACAAGTCCTCTCCGAGGTGAAAGATGTTTACATTCCTATCCAACACCATTGTACCAACAGATTCCAATAAGAATTAGCAGGGCATTCCTGGAGATCTCTTGTTGTCCAGTGTCCTGGAATCCTGATCAATACAAACCGGTTTATGAGCCCGCTCATCCTTCAAATAACTGGAATAGTTTCCTGGTGACCTGAGGGTCCCAGTAAGCTTCGGGAGGGAACGGGATAACACAGGTGCCGATGCCAAGTTTCGTCAGAAACTCGGGTCATACAAACTCAACGAGGTTTCCAAGCATCTGAAATGCCCGGAGGTCAGACATCAGAGACCAGTATCCCAGTGGCCTTTGGAGATTACTGGAAAGTAAGATTGCCCAGCCTTGTAACTTCTAATCTACTACTGCTAACACGTGTTGCTTACGTTCATGGTGGAATCCCATTGAAGACCAAACAGGGTTGAACATCTTCAGAGGGGGAGTGAAGGGCGTTAATAGGCTTGAGGCCAAGCGAGTGGGATAAACGAGTAGCGTACGCCACGCCGTCATTTTGAGGTGTTCGAGTCCGAGTGTCGGTTCATCTGATGGCTTTGGCCAACTCGCGTTGCGGTGTACGTGTTAAGGTAGATAAGTGTGTGTAGACGCACTGCACCGGTTTAAGGAGCAGAGCTACGGCGTATGCAAGAACAGCTTCTTACATCCGATGCAGAATGGTAGGCTTACGCCACTTCAGATATGGAGGATTTCGGGGATGGGGCAAATAAAAAGCAAAAAGAGAGGTAAATCCCCCCAACTCATCCTACTGACTCTCCCCAAGGTGCAAGCTGGGACAGAGACGCAGAATGTGATACATCTCATTATAATCTGTGCACCATGTAACTCCCCCCCAACTCCTCCTACTGACTCTCCCCAAGGTGAAAACTGGGACAGAGACGCAGAATGTGATACATCTCATTATAATCTGTGCACCATGTAACTCCTCCCAACTCCTCCTACTGACTCTCCCCAAGGTGCATGCTGGGACAGAGACGCAGAATGGGATGCATCTCATTATAATCTGTGCCCCATGTAACACCTCCCAACTCCTCCTACTGACTCGCCCCAAGGTGCAAGCTGGGGCAGAGACGCAGAATGTGATACATCTCATTATAATCTGTGCAACATGTAACTCCCCCAACTCCTCCTACTGACTCTCCCCAAGGTGCAAGCTGGGACAGAGATGCAGAATGTGATACATCTCATTATAATCTGTGCCCCATGTAACTCCCCCCAACTCCTCCTACTGACTCTCCCCAAGGTGCATGCTGGGGCAGAGACGCAGAATGTGATGCATCTCATTATAATCTGTGCCCCATGTAACACCTCCCAACTCCTCCTACTGACTCGCCCCAAGGTGCAAGCTGGGGCAGAGACGCAGAATGTGATACATCTCATTATAATCTGTGCAACATGTAACTCCCCCAACTCCTCCTACTGACTCTCCCCAAGGTGCAAGCTGGGACAGAGATGCAGAATGTGATACATCTCATTATAATCTGTGCAACATGTAACTCCCCCAACTCCTCCTATTGACTCTCCCCAAGGTGCAAGCTGGGGCAGAGACGCAGAATGTGATACATCTCATTATAATCTGTGCAACATGTAACTCCCCCAACTCCTCCTACTGACTCTCCCCAAGGTGCAAGCTGGGACAGAGATGCAGAATGTGATACATCTCATTATAATCTGTGCCCCATGTAACTCCTCCCCAACTCCTCCTACTGGCTCTCCCCAAGGTGCAAGGTGGGGCAGAATGGGATACATCTCATTATAATGTGTGCACCATGTAATTCCCCCCAATTCCTCCTACTGACTCTCCCCAAGGTACAAACTGGGGCAGAGACGCAGAATGTGATACATCTCATTATAATCTGTGCACCATGTAACTCCCCCAACTCCTCCTACTGACTCTCCCCAAGGTGCAAGCTGGGACAGAGACGCAGAATGTGATACATCTCATTATAATCTGTGCACCATGTAACTCCCCCCCAACTCCTCCTACTGACTCTCCCCAAGGTGCAAGGTGGGGCAGAGACGCAGAATGTGATACATCTCATTATAATCTGTGCACCATGTAACTCCCCCCAACTCCTCCTACTGACTCTCCCCAAGGTGCATGCTGGGACAGAGACACAGAATGTGATACATTTCATTATAATGTGTGCGCCATGTAACTCCCCCCTAACTCCTCATACTGACTCTCACCAAGGTGCAAGCTGGGACAGAGATGCAGAATGTGATACATCTCATTATAATCTGTGCACCACGTAACTCCCCCCCAACTCCTCCTACTGACTCTCCCCAAGGGGCATGCTGGGACAGAGACGCAGAATGTGATACATCTCATTATAATCTGTGCACCACGTAACTCCCCCCAACTCCTCCTACTGACTCTCCCCAAGGTGCAAGCTGGGACAGAGACGCAGAATGTGATACATCTCATTATAATCTGTGCGCCATGTAACTCTTCCCCAACTCCTCCTACTGACTCTCCCCAAGGTGCATGCTGGGGCAGAGACGCAGAATGTGATACATCTCATTATAATCTGTGCCCCATGTAACTCCTCCCCAACTCCTCCTACTGACTCTCCCCAAGGTGCAAGCTGGGGCAGAAACGCAAAATGTGATACCCCTCATTATAATCTATGCACCATGAAACTCCTCCCCAACTCCTCCTACTGACTCTCCCCAAGGTGCATGCTGGACAGAGACGCAGAATGTGATATATCTCATTATAATCTATGCACCATGTAACTCCCCCCAACTCCTCCTACTGACTCTCCCCAAGGTGCACGCTGGGACAGAGACGCAGAATGTGATACATCTCATTATAACCTGTGCACCATGTAACTCTCCCCCAACTCCTCCTACTGACTCTCCCCAAGGTGCAAGTTGGGGCAGAGACGCAGAATGTGATACATCTCATTATAATCTGTGCACCATGTAACTCCCCCCAACTCCTCCTACTGACTCTCCCCAAGGTGCATGCTGGGTCAGAGACGCAGAATGTGATACATCTCATTATAATCTGTGCACCATGTAACTCCCCCAACTCCTCCTACTGACTCTCCCCAAGGTGCAAGCTGGGACAGAGACGCAGAATGTGATACATCTCATTATAATCTGTGCACCATGTAACTCCCCCAACTCCTCCTACTGACTCTCCCCAAGGTGCATGCTGGACAGAGACGCAGAATGTGATACATCTCATTATAATCTATGCACCATGTAACTCCCCCCAACTCCTCCTACTGACTCTCCCCAAGGTGCAAGCTGGGACAGAGACGCAGAATGTGATACATCTCATTATAATCTGTGCACCATGTAACTCCCCCAACTCCTCCTACTGACTCTCCCCAAGGTGCATGCTGGACAGAGACGCAGAATGTGATACATCTCATTATAATCTATGCACCATGTAACTCCCCCCAACTCCTCCTACTGACTCTCCCCAAGGTGCACGCTGGGACAGAGACGCAGAATGTGATACATCTCATTATAATCTGTGCACCATGTAACTCTCCCCCAACTCCTCCTACTGACTCTCCCCAGGGTGCAAGCTGGGGCAGAGACGCAGAATGTGATACATCTCATTATAATCTGTGCACCATGTAACTCCCCCCAACTCCTCCTACTGACTCTCCCCAAGGTGCATGCTGGGTCAGAGACGCAGAATGTGATGCATCTCATTATAATCTGTGCACCATGTAACTCCTCCCCAACTCCTCCTACTGACTCTCCCCAAGGTGCAAGCTGGGGCAGAGACGCAAAATGTGATGCATCTCATTATAATCTGTGCCCCATATCTTCCAATCACCGAGCTGTCTTCCAACGAGCGAGGCTGTCTTCCAATAGGTGATGCTCAGTCCTAAATAACGAGAGGTACCGTAGCCTGAACCAGTTAAAACAATGAGACACATAGCAGGATACTCGGATAGGACATAACATTCAGGCAAAAAATAAGGGCTAAATCACTTTGCAATTGCCAATTAGACAGACCTTTTACAAGCTGTTACACCCCAATTCACAAATAGACTGGATTTGTATATCATGTGTATTAAAAGGTTTATCCTTGCTGGGCAGTTTCACCTCGTCTCCCTCCCTGTGTGGTCCTCCCGTTTTTATGATGGAAGATTATGGCGGGTGTGTTCCTGGGCGATCCACTCCTATAATTAGACTTCTCTCAGGATCTTCATTTAGATGTGGTGTTTTATTTTGGGATTCGCCCCTTTTTTTCTGTCGGCCCGAGTTATTAATAACAAACCCGAAGGAGTAGCCGAGTGGTTATGTCGCCGCCCATGGGGTGGGTGAGCCCAGTTCAACTGCCACTGTCCCTTCATCTCCCTTTACCATAATGAGATTGGATGAAGGGACGTCTCACTCACTGGTAGACAGAGAAGGTAGAGTTGCCCAGTGGGAGGCAGTATTGTCCATTCCATTGTAGATCGAACGCATCCCATTATGACTTCGTTCAGGCGATGTCCACCATCAGACGGCTGAAGGTCTGACATAGTTCTCCCTAATAGTGCTCCATGTCATCCAGAGGAGGCTTGGCTCATATTCACCCACACAATATCGGGCTGTTAACACATTTATTGGGCATACAATGCTTTTCATGGACTGTTCCACTATACATATTCTATGACAGTTACAACATAAGCTGCAGGAGTTAGCAGCGCCCATTAGGGAATTCATTTCCCACCCTTTGCTTCCATTGATAGAGACTGTAGAGTTGCTCATTGGAAGACAGTGTGGTCCATCAGACGCCACATGCTGATGCCATCCCAGTGAAAGTCCCTCCGCTTCTTGTGACCTTGGTATGCTCACTTTGTCTCCTGTGGATTGGGACTGAGTATAGAGTCAGCGCTACATAAGGAACAAAATATGTATATTATTAACTGTCATGCCCAAACTCCATGCTCTCTAACATCCCCTAACCTCCACACCCCTAAACCTCAACAAATCCAGATGTGCGGCTGAACCATACTCACCCCTGATGTCCCACCGTTGTCCCTTATTCCCTCTAAAGTGTAAACTCTCTGGATCAGAGCCCTCGTTTCCCTTCTGCGTCTGTTTGGGGCGTGTTTGTCCTTATCTGTATGTCATTCTGTTGATGTCACTGATGTCACTCACTACTGCGCTGTGGCGTATGCTGGCGCTTCACGGATAAACAATAATCATTATGAAAAAGTGGCAATGCTTAAACATGTATTCCCGGTCCCACACCGGGGGCCGAAAAAGAATGAAACTACCATTTGAAGGTATCAGCCACCTACATTTAACTCTTTAAACATACCTCTGCCTTGACTTCACTTTGGTCCGAGTTAGGAACTGACCCTTTAAACCTGACCATCCCCCTAACTCCAAATGTTTCAAGGATGTTTTATGAAATCCCTCCCATGGCGTTTGCGCTATTCAATGCCTCAGCCTTGGCGGGGGATGAGGGAGAATGGTTCCAAGACTTTGTGTTCAACTTCCATAGATGGAGACACACGCCGCTTTCTAAACACAGCCAAACGATGACATCACCCTTCCCATCCCCTGTCGAAATTTTTGGGTTCCGAAGATGCTAAAAGAGCAGAGTTATGTCAGCAAGAGCCCTGTGTTTGTGTTACGGGAGTCTGGCAAATGTATTACGGTCATCTGGAAAGAGGTGCGGTCAACGGATGACGTGAGACCAGCTGGGCGAAGGAATTGAAACATGCTGTAACAGACGTGAGGATCTGTAACGGAAATATGGCGGAAAGGCACAATTCATCCACTGTGCCTCATAAAACGGACAGAGATGCCCAGAGCTACTTCCAATGTGACAAAAATACACAGTGCAATACCTATATATTCTCTTGAAAAAGGGGTCATGTAGTTTAACCCTTTGGCCAAAGCGTCTTAAGCCTGCTGCCGCTTTCAAAGCATGACCGTAGCAGGTCCTAACACTACCTGAGTTAAAATTCTTATTAACCTGTATAATTACAGGAAGAATGATCACATTGGACCTGTCGTAACCTGGCAAAATGAAACTGACCTGTCAACTTGGAAAGTGGGGAGGGGCGAGCTTAAACCTTGGGGGGGGGAGGGGCCACTACCCCCCCAAAAGCAGCCGAGACCAGCTGCACACAGTTAATAAACACACAGATACCCAACACGCTCTGAGAAACCCCTACCATTACCACCTAATATACATTAGGTGGTAATGGTAGGGGTTTCTCAGAGCTTGTTGGGTATCTGTGTGTTTCTTAACTGTACACCATGCTTTAATCCTGTTTCTCGTACCATCAACATGTGCTGCGCTCCACGTTTACCCAGGATGCATCATCTTGTGATTTGGGAAGTGTCAGTAGGAGGAGTTGGGCAGGAGTTGCATGCTCCCCACGTTACAATGGGGATGTGTCAAATTCTGCATCTCCGTGCAACGATTCTCATTCTTCTGTGTCCAAAAGCTCTACCGCACACGCAACGTGTGATATATCATGCTACATATAATATGAGCTGCCTGCAACTCTTCCTTTTGATCTCTGTAAACATCCACTAAATCCCAGACACAGAGAGACTAAAACAGAGACAAACCAGTTTAACCACTAAAGTGCCTTTGGGGGGTTCTTGGTACTGCATGGGCGCTGAAGTGTAATTGACCTCTAATAAGTCCCGCGGGGTCCGCCGACAGCTTGTAGGGGGCCTAGGACAGTGTTGACCTAAGCTTCCAGGTTGTTGAGCAAGGGGAAGGGGTGGAGGGAGTGTGGAGAGAAAAGGGGGGGGGGGTGATTGAGTGGCTTTTCGGTACATGCGGTTGGAGATGGACCTCACCCCGGATGTGGTGGGGGGCCCAGCCGGGGCGGACAAGCTGTGCCTCAACTGCTGATCCGGATCTACTTCCAGTATTGACCGTGGGCCGATCCTCAGGGGATACCGGGACCCCGGGTATCTCGCTCCCCACCCCCCCCCCCCTGTTGGCGACCCTGCAGGTTCCTCAATGGCAGTCGCTCGTTTTTCGAAAGGGGTGATCAGACTGGCTGGTCCAACGGCACGGCCAGCCCCCCATCGAAACAGAAGCGGAGTCCTCTCCTCCTCCGTTTGTGCCATCCGGGGGGGGGGGGGGCCCGCCGGTCGCAGTCACGTGATCTCATCCAGGAGCGTGGAAATGGGAGTAGGGCAGTTGGCTCTTCTTCCTCCCTACCTGCCCTACATATTACACGGCCATGTGATTTGAATTTGATAGACTTTTTTTTCGCTTAGTTCTCTATCTTTTAGTTTAAAAGTTCCGTTTTATATCGGTTCTCGTCCACCCGAATCCAGAGTGAACGCGGTGCAGTGGCTTCTGGGTTTTTTTTTGGCCCAGATTAAATTTGACAGATAATATTTGACATGCGCCTAATTATGGGAGACGGCCAGGCTGTAACACGGCAGAAGTCCCCCTGTGATTGTATAACAGAATAAAATACCTTTTGTCTCCCTTTAACCCCGCGGGCAGCAGCTGTGTGTGCGCGATGGTTTAATACAGCTGTGGGAAACTGCTATGCCATGAATCAGACTCATTATAATCTGACTAATGTACAAATGCGTCTCGCACGTCCCTTGAGTAAGAAGAAGAAGCAGATGGGTAAGACTGGTTAACCTCTGCATTCCTGCCCTGTAGGGCTGTGGGGTGGCGTGCCAGAGCAGGCGAGGCTGATGTGCAGAAGTAGCCAGACTTCCTGCCCTCCGCATGGTGGACTAACCTGCGGCCGGGGACAGTGCCTACCACTCTTGAGCTTCTGAATGAGCGTTGATGCTCCTAGGAGGGACTGACCCCTTAACCATGTCACTGCCATTAGTACACTTTTCCCCTAGGAGGGGCTGACCCCTTAACCATGTCACTGCCATTAGTACACTTTGCCCCTAGGAGGGACTGACCCCTTAACCATGTCACTGCCATTAGTACACTTTGCCCCTAGGAGGGACTGACCCCTTAACCATGTCACTGCCATTAGTACACGTTGCCCCTAGGAGAGACTGTCCCCTTAACCATGTCACTGCCATTAGTACACTTTTCCCCCTAGGAGAGACTGACCCCTTAACCATGTCACTGCCATTAGTACACTTTGCGCTAGGAGGGACTGACCCCTTAACCATGTCACTGCCATTAGTACACTTTTCCCCTAGGAGGGACTGATCCTGTAACCATGTCACTGCCATTAGTACACTTTGCCCCTAGGAGAGACTGACCCCTTAAAGTCATTGAAAGTGACTACATTATATCAAAATAGTCCTCTCTATGGTAATTAAGGGGTTGGAGGTCGGGCTTACTGCCTATTTTTAGCCTTCCAACGTAATCCAACATTAAACAGCTCCACTTTTAAAATCCCTTTAACTCTCTGCACCAGATTTTTCCAGCCAGATCAGCTTTCTTTCTGCATAAGCAACTCAGGCGGCCTGTTCCCACCCCTGCTCGTTTAAAAGTGCTTGGCTTACTTGTACTGGTGTGTCATTCTGCGCAAGCTTAATCACGCTTGTACTTCCCCTTGTGACTGTGCCAGGATCGTACATAGCATTATATTTTAATGCATGCAGCATGGGGGGGGGGGTTTGGAGGGTAAATGGTGCCGAATTTAGAAGCCAAGAATAACTTATTTTACATCCCAACTGCGGTAACTCATTAGCTTTAGGGAAAACCTCCCCCTCCCCCACCCCCCCATGTCCAGTTAGGGTTTTATATCCCCGTTACTAATAATTTAGTAGAACCCCCCCCCCCCCCTCCGAAAAGGTCATCCCTTGGAATCCTTTTTTATAGATCGGGACGGTATTGTAATTAAACTTATTTTATTGATTTATTTATAAAAATGTGTTACCAGGAAGTAATGCATTGAGGGTTCCCTCTCGTTTTCAGGTATGTCCTGGGCACAGAGTTATAACAATATACGGTTACATTAAAAGAACAAGAGGTTATACAGTCACTTCACAGACATCTCATGGACAGATAGAGTAGGAAAATTGGGTACAAGGGATAAAGGCCTGGTGAGTTTCAGATTGAAATAGAGCAGCTTTAACATCAGCAAACGGCTCACACCCTTTGGCTGCCCTTTGGCTGCGGCAAAGGCTGTCCGCCTTTGGGGCAACGCAGATGTACACTGGGGTTGGTTGAGATAAAAGTTCTTTGTGTCCTCTTGGCTCATTAACATTCCAGTGGGTGGGGTTTGACGTTCCACAAAGTATAAGCACATGTTAACACTTAGCACGCTGGTTCTGTGCACAGGGGAGCAGCTTCTGGGGAGCCCCATTAGGCGTCCGCCTTTGGGGCGATGCAGATGTAAACAGGCAGAGAAGGGGTTTGGGGGGTGGGGAGAAATTTTAGACATAAGCTATTACATAGGGGAATCTAACAGAAAATTGGGAGATACAAACACATATTTGATATTAGAACATAATCCCACTGTAGAATTCTATAAAGAATTAAAAAGATTGTTAACGAAAGGTATATCATTAGGAATACTCAATGAATATAAGTATCTATGTAAGGATAAATATAAATCGCCCCTTTGCTATGTTCTTCCAAAAATACATCCGAATATTACACACCCAGCCTGTCAAACTTCTGCACCAGCGCAAAATTGTCATTACGAGTCGCGAACACCGCCGAGGCCGAGTCGGAAGCCTGCAAGCGATTCGCCCCGAGCATTGCGTCAACGCGCTTCGCAATTTAATTTACCATGCGGATTCGCTCAACTCTGCGAAATGGATAGATTGGCTTAATACCGAGAACGCAAACACCGGGCTACGCTCACTGCCTGGCAAAGTTTGGCCGGAAGCTTACCGACGTGGCGACTTCATTGACCCGACGCAACGTTTAGCAGGGATTCGAATTTGGGGAATAAACGCTTAAAATGTCACAAATCTAAGGTGGCGGGGGGAGTAGAAAGATCACCCAATAACACCCATCAGATAATAATTATACAGTAATAATTATATAGAGCGTTCTCCCAATGGGACACAAACCGCGTCACAATTACAGTATAGTGTGAAGTATGTAGCACATACGGTTGTTACAGACACAATCCCTGCCCCCCTGGAGCTTATAATCAATGTTTTTGGTGCCTGAGGCACAGGGAGATAAAGTGACTTGCCCAAGGTCACAAGGATCCGACACGGGGAATCGAACCAGGCTCACCCTGCAACACAGTCAGTGTCTTTACTCGCTCCACCCCCTTAAAATATCCAATACCAACACCTGCTGACCAGTCCTGATAATTCTTGCCTGAGCTGCGGCAGTGGAAGTACAGCATGTGCCAGGGTTAGGTAACCACGCAGACACAATGACATCGCTGTGTGTGTCCTCAGCACCAGAACTTGGAACTTGGACCAGCTCAGGCGGATTAACCTCTGCCCTGGATTCTTCGCCGTTATAAAATCAGCAGCGTTGCAGTTATACAACTCCGGAATGGAAACCTTTGGTTTAACCTGCATTTGCCGGGACTATTTCCGGCAGCAAAGCACTACGTGTCGCCGCCTCGGATTTAGCAAAGGAAGGGCGTCCCGTCGGAAGCAATGGGAGTTTGCCTATGTTGGATGGGCGACCAGATTTTAACGAATAGGAACCGGGACACACCAAAAATGTATTTATAAAACAAATAAATATATAACGGTATTTCTCTAATTGTGACCCCATTTTTGCTTCATTATTGATTTATTTCAGATTCCTAGCATAACACAAATACTCCCCCTCTCGTTCTCTCTTTCCCCACTCCCTCTCTTTCTCTCCTCCTTTCTCTCACACACCCACACTTTCCCCCATTCTCTATCTCCCCCCTTTATCTCTCACATTCCTTCCCCCCCCCCTACTATCTTTCCCCCTCTTAATTAAAAGTCCCTACCTGTTGAGCAGGGGGGCGGTCCGCCTTTCAACAGGGACTCCTAGGAGCCTTTGGGTTCCCCGACAATTTTTAGGTCATTTGAAAATTGTGCCAAATACAGAAAAGTTTGCAATGCATCTGATCTCAGCCGCGCTATTAGAGAGGGTTGGGGTTCCTTACAATGCATCTGATCTCAGATGCGCTATTAGAGAGGGTTGGGGTTCCTTACAATGCATCTGATCTCAGACGCGCTATTAGAGAGGGTCGGGGTTCCTTACAATGCATCTGATCTCAGACGCGCTATTAGAGCGGGTTGGGGTTCCTTACAATGCACCTGATCTCAGACGCGCTATTAGAGAGGGTTGGGGTTCCTTACAATGCATCTGATCTCAGACGCGCTATTAGAGAGGGTCGGGGTTCCTTACAATGCATCTGATCTCAGATGCGCTATTAGAGCGGGTTGGGGTTCCTTACAATGCACCTGATCTCAGACGCGCTATTAGAGAGGGTTGGGGTTCCTTACAATGCATCTGATCTCAGACGCGCTATTAGAGAGGGTCGGGGTTCCTTACAATGCATCTGATCTCAGACGCGCTATTAGAGAGGGTTGGGGTTCCTTACAATGCATCTGATCTCAGACGCGCTATTAGAGAGGGTTGGGGTTCCTTACAATGCATCTGATCTCAGACGCGCTATTAGAGAGGGTTGGGGTTCCTTACAATGCATCTGATCTCAGACGCGCTATTAGAGAGGGTTGGGGTTCCTTACAATGCATCTGATCTCAGACGCGCTTTTAGAGAGGGTTGGGGTTCCTTACAATGCATCTGATCTCAGACGCGCTATTAGAGAGGGTCGGGGTTCCTTACAATGCATCTGATCTCAGACGCGCTATTAGAGCGGGTCGGGGTTCCTTACAATGCACCTGATCTCAGACGCGCTATTAGAGAGGGTTGGGGTTCCTTACAATGCATCTGATCTCAGACGCGCTATTAGAGAGGGTCGGGGTTCCTTACAATGCATCTGATCTCAGACGCGCTATTAGAGAGGGTTGGGGTTCCTTACAATGCATCTGATCTCAGACGCGCTATTAGAGAGGGTTGGGGTTCCTTACAATGCATCTGATCTCAGACGCGCTATTAGAGAGGATTGGGGTTCCTTACAATGCATCTGATCTCAGACGCGCTATTAGAGAGGGTCGGGGTTCCTTACAATGCATCTGATCTCAGACGCGCTATTAGAGAGGGTCGGGGTTCCTTACAATGCATCTGATCTCAGACGCGCTATTAGAGAGGGTTGGGGTTCCTTACAATGCATCTGATCTCAGACGCGCTATTAGAGAGGGTCGGGGTTCCTTACAATGCATCTGATCTCAGACGCGCTATTAGAGGGGGTCGGGGTTCCTTACAATGCATCTGATCCCAGACGCGCTATTAGAGAGGGTCGGGGTTCCTTACAATGCATCTGATATCATACGCGCTATTAGAGAGGGTTGGGGTTCCTTACAATGCATCTGATCTCAGACGCGCTATTAGAGAGGGTCGGGGTTCCTTACAATGCATCTGATCCCAGACGCGCTATTAGAGAGGGTTTGTGTTCCTTACAACGCGTCTGATCTCAGGTTGGGGTTCGCAAAATTTCACAATATAACGATTGTCCCTTAACCCCCAAAAAGTTGGAAACCACTGATATAATATTGAGACCGGCCGAAGCGGATTGAAGACCGCTTAACCGTGCAAACGCTGAAATCTACAAGGAGGGCAAAAACACATCAAATCGAATAAGTACCCTTTCCCATCTCAGCAACAACAAATATCAGATATCGTTCTTATCGCGAAGCCTGACATGTCACAAGGAAGACGCGGAGGTGCTGCCCGGAGCCTGGCGTGGATCAGCCGCGCCGTCCGATCTGGGTAGGATGAGCTGTGCAGGGATGCGGAAGAGACGTCTCGGGATATCTGTGGCTGCGCCGGTCGGGGGTTGGGTAACCGTGCAGAGAGAAATCACGCCAGGGTTTCCCTCCCCCCCCCGCACCGGGTGAAATACACGAGCTGGGACAGATTCACCTCTTTCTTGTGTTGCCGCTGGGTGGTATAAGTCACCGCGGGGAAGTGGGGACGTGGGTGGGGGAATAGTGTCACCATCCTCTTCGTTAAGCCGGATCCAGCTCATGGGATTGACCCACATTGCAGGGAGGGATGATGTAACGGCCAAATTAACCCCCCGCCTCCCTCCTGTATCAGACTGGCTCTCTTAGGCCGCGCTCCGTGGATAGCGCCAAAGCGCGTTGAAAATGCAGTACCTCCAGGGGGCTGCCCTAAGAGCGCGCGACAAACACATTTGTTTCGGGGTGCGCCACGGCCGGGTTGACGCGAGCGGTTCGCCCAATGAGGGCCAACCCGCTCTGTGACATCACGGCCGTGCTCCCCCCGTCTCCCTAGAGGCGCAAATCGCTCCAGCTAGAGGCGCGCGTGAAGCCACGCACACGGTCCGCGCGCACGCACTCGCCCAGGACGCGGCCTTACACACTCAGGAGTCAGTGTTATCCCGAGGGTGAAACAAAATGGCGGCTATCCTATGCTGTTATCCCTCTCTTAAAGGGGCAGTTCTCCCCCAGGCACGCTTTATTTTATAGTTGTCAAAGTTGCAGTTGCCCTCCCCCCCTGCCCCTACTCTTTTTACAGGGTGGAAGACGGGGGGACCTGGGGGTCCCGTCCACTCCCCCCCCCCCCCCCCCCCCCCCCCCCCTGAGCCAAACTCCATTATTTTCAGCTCCGGGGACCCCTGTGGTTTCTGAGAGACTTGCAGTTGAAGTTACCGAGTGATAGATCTCGCGAGGGGGAAACAAAATGGCCGCGGAGTCAGACGCTGCAACATCATTGGTTGTGGCGTCCTGTTGGGCAGTCTGGGACAATTAGCCGCAAACCATTCCGCCGTGGCCGTTTCACCGCTGGGATATTTGGCGCCCTGGTGTAAGGTACCCCCTAACTCCTTACCCTAAAAGCCCCAACGTGAACCCCTCGCCCTAAAAACCTTATCCCATTAACCCCTCGCCCTAAAAACGTAACCCCTTACCCTAAAAAAAGCCCACACTCTCTCCTCTCTCTCCTCTCTCTCCTCTCTCTCCTCTCCTCCTCTCTTTCTCTCTCCTCTCCTCCTCTCTCTCTCCTCTCCTCCTCTCTCTCCTCTCCTCCTCTCTCCCCTTTCTCTCCTCTCTCTCCTCTCCTCCTCCTCCTCTCTCTCTCTCTCTCTCTCTCTCTCTCTCCTCTCCTCTCCTCCTCTCTCCTCTCCTCTCCTCCTCTCTCCTCTCCTCTCTCTCTGCTCTCTCTCTCTCCTCCTCCTCTCTGTCTCTCTCTCCTCTACCTTCCTTTCCTTCTCCTCTCTCTCTCTCTCTCTCCCCCCTCCCTCCTTCTCTCTCTCTCTCTCCTCTCCTCCTCTCTCTCTCCTCTCCCTCTCTCCTCCTCTCTTTCTCTCTCTCTCTCCTCCTCTCTTTCTCCTCACTCTCTCTCCTCCTCTCTTTCTCCTCACTCTCTCTCCTCCTCTCTCTCTCTCTCTCTCTCTCTCTCTCTCTCTCTCTCTCTCTCCTCTCTCTCTCTCTCTCTCTCTCTCTCTCTCTCTCTCTCTCTCTCTCTCTCTCTCTCTCTCTCCCTCCTCTCCTCCTCTCTTCTCTCCTCCTCTCTCCTCTCCTCCTCTCTCCTGTCCTCCTCTCTCTCTCTCTCTCTCTCTCTCTCTCTCCTCTCCTCCTCCTCTCCCTTCCCTTCTCCTCCTCTCTCTCCTCCTCTCTCTGTTCCCCCTCTCTCCCCCACCGGCCCCCACCAGCGAGAGCCCCCTGAAATAAGTGAAAGCTGAAAAGCCCCCCGCGGCGGGCGCAGTCTCTTCCCCCTGACGAGGGAACAAATACCAGGGCTGCATAATAGCGTGATTACCATATAATGACGGCTATCCCTCTCAGACTCCCCCCCTTACCGGCCCCCCCCAAATACCCTGACTCCCAAATACTGTCAGGGACTTGCTAGCCCTGCCACGTATTGGTTTGCAGGCACCGCTGGTAGTGAAGGGGTTAAAGGTGACAGCTCACCCTCCCCCCGCCCCACTAATCTAACCTATTTTGAATGTGAGTTTAGGCTGCTGCGGGGTGATGCAGCGACTTAGGAGGTGTGAGGGTGGGGCCAAGGAGAGGAGGAAACAGCATGGAGCAGAAAGAGGAGAGAGAAGTGTGCGTGTGTGTCTTGGTCATTAATTTTGGTGCACATACAGACACTGATACACATACAGACACTGAAACACACACAGACACTGATACACACACAGACACTGATACACACACAGACACTGATACACACACAGACACTGATACACACACAGACACTGATACATTGATACACACACAGACACTGATACATGTATACACATACAGACACTGATACACATACAGACACTGATACATTGATACACATACAGACACACTGGTGCACATACAGACACTGATACATTGATACACACACAGACACTGATACATGTATACACATACAGACACTGATACACATACAGACACTGATACATTGATACACATACAGACACACTGGTGCACATACAGACACTGATACATTGATACACATACAGACACTGATACATGTATACACATACAGACACTGATACACACAGACACTGATACATGTATACACATACAGACACTGATACACATACAGACACTGATACATGTATACACATACAGACACTGATACACACAGACACTGATACATGTATACACATACAGACACTGATACACATACAGACACTGATACATGTATACACATACAGACACTGATACACACAGACACTGATACATGTATACACATACAGACACTGATACACATACAGACACTGATACATTGATACACATACAGACACACTGGTGCACATACAGACACTGATACACATACAGACACTGATACACATACAGACACTGATACACACACAGACACTGATACATGTATACACATACAGACACTGATACACATACAGACACTGATACATTGATACACATACAGACACACTGGTGCACATACAGACACTGATACACATACAGACACTGATACACATACAGACACTGATACACACACAGACACTGATACATGTATACACATACAGACACTGATACACATACAGACACTGATACATTGATACACATACAGACACACTGGTGCACACACAGACACTGATACATTGAAACACATACAGACACTGATACATGTATACACATACAGACACTGATACACACAGACACTGATACATGTATACACATACAGACACTGATACACATACAGACACTGATACATGTATACACATACAGACACTGATACACACAGACACTGATACATGTATACACATACAGACACTGATACACATACAGACACTGATACATTGATACACATACAGACACACTGGTGCACATACAGACACTGATATGTTGATACACACACAGACACTGATACATTGATACACACACAGACACTGATACACACACAGACACTGATACATTGATACACACACACTGATACATTGATACACATACAGACACTGATACATTGATACACACACACTGATACATTGATACACATACAGACACTGATACATTGATACACACACACAGATACATTGATACACACACAGACACTGATACATTGATACACACACAGACACTGATACATTGATACACACACACTGATACATTGATACACACACACTGATACATTGATACACATACAGACACTGATACATTGATACACACACAGACACTGATACACACACAGACACTGATACATTGATACACACACACTGATACATTGATACACACACAGACACTGATACATTGATACACACACACACTGATACATTGATACACATACAGACACTGATACACACACAGACACTGATACATTGATACACACAGACACTGATACATTGATACACATACAGACACTGATACATTGATACACATACAGACACACTGGTGCACACACAGACACTGATACATTGATACACATACAGACACACTGGTGCACACATAGACACTGATACATTGATACACACACAGACACTGATACATTGATACACACACAGACACTGATACATTGATACACACACAGACACTGATACACACACAGACACTGATACATTGATACACACACAGACACTGATACACACAGACACTGATACATTGATACACACACAGACACTGATACACATAAAGACACTGATACACATACAGACACTGATACACATACAGACACTAATACACATACAGACACACTGATACACATACAGACACACTGATACACACACAGACACTGATACATTGATACACACACAGACACTGATACACATACAGACACTGATACACACACAGACACTGATAAACATACAGACACTGATACACATACAGACACTGATACACACACAGACACTGATAAACATACAGACACTGATACACATACAGACACTGATACACATACAGTACAGACACTGATACACATACAGACACTGATACACATACAGACACTGATACACACACAGACACTGATAAACATACAGACACTGATACACATACAGACACTGATACACACACAGACACTGATAAACATACAGACACTGATACACATACAGACACTGATACACATACAGTACAGACACTGATACACATACAGACACTGATACACATACAGACACACTGATACACATACAGACACTGATACACATACAGACACTGATACACATACAGACACAATGATACACATACAGACACACTGATACACACACAGACACTGATACACACACAGACACTGATACATTGCTACACACACAGACACTGATACACACAGAAACTGATACATTGATACACACACAGACACTGATACACATACAGACACTGATACACATACAGACACTGATACACATACAGACACTAATACACATACAGACACACTGATACACATACAGACACACTGATACACACACAGACACTGATACATTGATACACACACAGACACTGATACACATACAGACACTGATACACACACAGACACTGATAAACATACAGACACTGATACACATACAGACACTGATACACACACAGACACTGATAAACATACAGACACTGATACACATACAGACACTGATACACATACAGTACAGACACTGATACACATACAGACACTGATACACATACAGACACACTGATACACATACAGACACACTGATACACACACAGACACTGATACATTGATACACACACAGACACTGATACACATACAGACACTGATACACATACAGACACTGATACACATACAGACACACTGATACACATACAGACACACTCATTCACATACAGACACACTGATACACATACAGACACACTGATACACACACAGACACACTGATAGACACTGATACATTTATACACACACAGAAACACTGATACAGACATTGATACACACAAAGACACACTGATACACACACAGGCACACTGGTATTGACACTGATACACATACAGACACACTGATGAACACACAGGCACACTGAAACACATACAGGCACACTGATACACACTGACACACATTCTGATACACACACAGACACACTGATACAAACACAGACACACTGATACAAATACAGACATATTGATACACACACAGACACACTGATACACATAAAGACACACTAATACACACACGGACACACTGATACACACAAAGACACACTGATACACACACAGACACACTGATACACACACAGACACACACAAAGACACACTGATACACATAAAGACACACTGACACACATACAGACACTAATACACACACAAAGGCACACCGATAAACACACAGGAACACTTATACACACACATTTACTCACAGACACAACCCCGCACATGCTTATAAGCTGTCATCATATACATCCGAAATGATGCACCTGTGTTTTTTTTTATACATACAATCTATTTATCGCACTGCCTATTAATAACGCTGATAAAAATAAAGGTCAGATAACCCGTTCGACTTGCTCCGATTCTAGTTCAGTCCCTTATCCCACAATGACCCAGTTTTAGACCTAGGTGAGTTGGGGACGTAGGCGTGTGACTGACTCAAGAGTTTCGTGCTATGGTTTCATAGCGAAATCTAATTACAATATGGATCAACTGATACCCGATTATGTAACGCTAGCAAACCTCTACAGCTTATACGCGGAAGGAGACACAGGTAAAACAACACCTGAGAACGCCATCAATTTGTGGATTTGGGTCACCTTTCCAACTTCAGTTTAAAAAACCCTAGTGTGATGGAAAGGGGAACCAGCATAATAACGGTTAAGCCCGTGTTCCAGGCCCCCTGCGACTCGTCTGTCCATCGGACCCCTGAGTTTTGACATGCCCGGGTAGCCCCTTGCATCCCGTGTAACCTGAATTCTTTTATGTGTGTAAACTGTGCTAAAGGTGTTAAAAATGTGTTCGTCATACAATAAAGCAGAGCTAGTGCCTATGGATCTGCAAGGGCTGGGGGGGAACCCTTTTGTGCAGTCCACATGTGCGGGGAGCTGGTCAGCGCTGGTGTTGGAGCGAGAGGTAAGGCGTCGGAGGGGGGGGAAAGGAGAAAATGGATCGGGCCAGGGGGTTCCGTACAATGATGTGTGATGGCAGATACAATAGATTTGTTCAAAAAAAGGTTGGACATCTTTTTAGATGGGAAAGGTATACAGGGATATACCAAATAAGTAAACATGGGAAGGATGTTGATCCAGGGATTAATCCGATTGCCAATTCTTGGAGTCAGGAAGGAATTAATTTTTCCCCTTAATGGGGTATTTTGGTTTGCCTTCCTCTGGATCAATAAGTAAGTATAGATATAGGATAAAGTATCTGTCGTCTAAATTTAGCACAGGTTGAACTTGATGGACGAACGTCTTTTTTCAACCTCATCTACTATGTAACTATGTAACTATATAACTATATCCTCCTACTATGTACCTATGTAACTATGTACCCAGAAATGTCCAAACTGATCCGCCTGTGTTTTTAACTTCTACTGGTGCGCCACCGCCCACGTACACGAGCTATTTATCGCACACGCCTATTAATAACGCTGATAAAAATAAAGGTCAGGTAACCCCGTTCGACTTGCTCCGATCCTAGTTTAGTCCCTTAACCCACGATGACCCAGTTTTGGACCTAGGCGAGTTGGGGACGTAGGCGTGTGACTGACTCAAGAGTTTCATGCTGTGGTTTCATAGCGAAATCTGATTACAATATGGATCGACTGATACCCGATTATGTAACAGAAGAGATACCTACTGTCAGTCCATTATAATGCACATGCTTTGGTGGCGCCTATGATGCCAGGGAGGGCATTTGAAGCGCATTGCAATGGTTAACCCCTTGGTTGCTAGAGGGGTCAGCAAAGCAGCCGAGGGGATAATGCAGAGGGGTGGGCAACTCCTGTAATCAAAGGCCAGTGACTGGTCCGATGTTAAGGATATCCCTGCTTCAGCACAGCCGGCCCAGTCAGCCCCTGCTTCAGCACAGGTGGCTCAATCAGTCCTTGCTTCAGTACAGATGGCTCAATCAGTGTCTCAGTCTTCGACTTTGCTTCTAGGAGGGACTGACCCCTTAACCATCTCACTGCCATTAGTTGACTTTGCTCCTAGGAGAGACTGACTCCTTAACCATGTCACTGCCATTAGTACACTTTGCTCCTATGAGGGACTGACCCCTTAACCATGTCACTGCCATTTGTACACTTTGCCCCTAGGAGAGACTGACCCCTTAACCATGTCACTGCCATTAGTACACTTTGCCCCTAGGAGAGACTGACCCCTTAACCATGTCACTGCCATTAGTACACTTTGCCCCTAGGAGAGACTGACCCCTTAACCATGTCACTGCCATTAGTACACTTTGCCCCTAGGGAGAGACTGACCCCTTAACCCTGTCACTGCCATTAGTACACTTTGCCCCTAGGGAGAGACTGACCCCTTAACCATGTCACTGCCATTAGTACACTTTGCCCCTAGGGAGAGACTGACCCCTTAACCCTGTCACTGCCATTAGTACACTTTGCCCCTAGGGAGAGACTGACCCCTTAACCCTGTCACTGCCATTAGTACACTTTGCCCCTAGGGAGAGACTGACCCCTTAACCCTGTCACTGCCATTAGTACACTTTGCCCCTAGGGAGAGACTGACCCCTTAACCCTGTCACTGCCATTAGTACACTTTGCCCCTAGGGAGAGACTGACCCCTTAACCCTGTCACTGCCATTAGTACACTTTGCCCCTAGGGAGAAACTGACCCCTTAACCCTGTCACTGCCATTAGTACACTTTGCCCCTAGGGAGAGACTGACCCCTTAACCCTGTCACTGCCATTAGTACACTTTGCCCCTAGGAGGGACTGACCCCTTAACCATGTCACTGCCATTAGTACACTTTGCCCCTAGGGAGAGACTGACCCCTTAACCCTGTCACTGCCATTAGTACACTTTGCCCCTAGTGAGAGACTGACCCCTTAACCCTGTCACTGCCATTAGTACACTTTTCCCCTAGGAGGGACTGACCCCTTAACCATGTCACTGCCATTAGTACACTTTGCCCCTAGAAGGGACTGACCCCTTAACCATGTCACTGCCATTAGTACACTTTGCCCCTAGGAGGGACTGACCCCTTAACCATGTCACTGCCATTAGTACACTTTGCCCCTAGGAGGGACTGACCCCTTAACCATGTCACTGCCATTAGCACACTTTGCCCCTAGGGAGAGACTGACCCCTTAACCATGTCACTGCCATTAGTACACTTTGCCCCTAGGAGGGACTGACCCCTTAACCATGTCACTGCCATTAGCACACTTTGCCCCTAGGAGGGACTGATCCCTTTTGAAGAGCCAGATTAAATGATTGGCCGCCCGCACACGCGATTCTGTTTCCATCACCGTTCCCTGCTCCCTACATTTACAATCACTGTTTTAGCAACCAAAGAGACACAACCAAAAATGACGCAAGAAGACAAACATTAAACTTGGCACCAATTATGTTCACCACCTTTGATGTTATATACGTAATCGTGGTGTTTACATAGCTGCCTCGCTCCCTTCAGTAGATGATATATGCAGTGTTTCTGAGTAGAAGGGAATTACATAACGAGGACGGTGCAATTAATACGGTAATTTACCTCCGTGTGCAAATGTGTACTCTGTCCTCCTCTCTACAAACAGCCCGGTTGTACTCGTCTGGTGTCAGGTGCGGTCAGGCACAGGGTTACCGGGCGACCGGTGTTGAACCGGACCATCCTGTATTTGGACACAGTGTCCAGTAAATAACCAGAGGTAACGCTGGACTGTGGATGGCAAGTTCCGCCGACACTGCAAAGCTCCGTCGACACTCACTCCGAAGTTCCGCCAACACTCACTCTAAAGCTCCATCTCTGTCGACACTCACTCCAAAGTTCCACCAACACTCACTTCAATGTTCCACCAACACTCACTCCAAAGCTCCACCACCACTCACTCCGAAGTTCTGCCCTAAAGCTCCATCTCTGTCGACACTCACTCCAAAGTTCCACCAGCACTCGCTCCACAGTTCTGTCTCGGCCAACACTCCTTTGACACTCACTCCAAAGTTCCGCCAACAAAAAGCTCTGCCGACACTCGCTTCAAAGCTCCCCTGACACTCGCTCCAAAGTTCCGCCAACACTCACTCCAAGGCTCCGCTGACATCAACCTCAACCAACATTTTTTTGGGGGGGGCTTAAAAATTGGAGCGAATCTGGCCACGTTTGTACATCTGTATTGTAATCCTACATTCGTACATTTGGTAAGTCATGGTGGTGTCATCCCATGTCAAACACATCAACATACGCAGCTGGCCGAACCCCCCTGACGAAGCACGCCGTGCGAAACGCGTGGGGGAGTTCACGTGAAGCTGCCTGGCGCACGCTCCCATTGGCTGCCGCAGCTAAACCAGGACGCCCGGTTTGGCGTCCCAGCAGCGGTCCCGACCCAGCATCCGCACACGTTCCCCCTACCTTGTTAGCACACCCCACTTTTGTGTTATTTTATGCATTTTAGTTTGGATATTGTACGCACTTCATAACCACTGTATTTTCCATGTGTGGTTTATTTCACGTTCTTTTCTTGTTTTACGTATTCAGCTTATTAATTCCGTTTATAGTATGTGATTGCTGTTTTTAATTGGTCTAATTGTAGGAATTTGGGGTACTTGTAATTGTAGGTCCTCTGTTGGCTACACAATTACATATGATGACATTTATAGAACATTGACTTATAGAGTATGCTGTTTGCATTATTCTTACCACCACTAGTCAAACACATGAATATAAGGACAGCGCAACACACAAAATGACACAACATATAGTACAATACTTCAGTGTTAATCTGCTCATGAGTAAGGGTCATTCAGTTAAACCCTTTGGCCAAAGCGTTATAAGCCTGCAGCCACGTCAGGGCACGACCAGTATGCAGCCACGTCAGGGCACGACCAGTATGCAGCCACGTCATGGCATGACCAGTATGCAGCCACGTCACGGCACGACCAGTATGCAGCCACGTCACAGCATGACCAGTATGCAGCCACGTCAGGGCACGACCAGTATGCAGCCACGTCATGGCATGACCAGTATGCAGCCACGTTACGGCATGACCAGTATGCAGCCACGTTACGGCATGATCAGTATGCAGCCACGTCCCAGCACGACCAATCTGCAGCTCCTAACACTGCCTGGCACCATTCCCATGTGACCTCTCTTTTCCGCCGGAGGGAGAAAAACCATATTGGGTCTGTGATACACAGGCTCATGGTAACGACTGCTCATTGGAAAACGGGTGGGGGGGGAGGGCGGGGGCGAGCTTTAATATGATATAAAGGGGCTGCTTCCGACAACACATTCCTTTTTTTCGCGAGATACGATCAAGGTAAACAGTTGTTGCACGGGGTGAGTTATTCTTTCTAGGAAGGCCTCCTTGTTTGCCAAGTAAGGTGAGCCCGAGTGAGTGAAGCATGACAGAACAGGCCAGGACATTGGCAGCGCTCCGGCTAATAAACCACCGCTGTTGCCATTCGGTCAACTGAAACAAACAACAGGAGATAGGAAGTCCATGACGTCAACATGGAGTCTTTGTTAGGTTTCGGGTGGTGTCCTCCACGCAGCTGAGGCTGGGTGGATCCCCTTGACCTTTTCCTGTAGGGAAAGGGGGGGTATCTCAACTTGGTTGTTGTTTTTCCTCTCTGGGGCCTGGCCCGGGGCAGAAAAGGATGAAAGGGAAAAGCTTGTGTTGACGTTGGGATGTCCTGATGGGCACTGGCCAAGTGTTAGTATCGTAGGACTCCCGACGTGCGGCATTGAGGATGGGGAGGACCTCCCTCGGACCGCAGCGAGCTTGTGGCAGTGGTGTATTTAAAACGTCCTCGAATGTAGAGGTTTTTCTTTAACCCTTCGGCGTTCCGAGCGCCACGGCCTCTGCCCCGGGGGCGTGTTACGGTGACGCGGCCAGCCCACTTCGGAGCGATCACATGATTGGGGTGTCTCTCTGCCTCTCGGTGTGTCTCTCTGCCTCTCGGTGTGTCTCTCTGACTCTTGGTGTGTGTCTCTCTGCCTCTCGGTGTGTGTCTCTCTGCCGTCTCTCTGCCTCTCGGTGTGTGTCTCTCTGCCGTCTCTCTGCCTCTCGGTGTGTGTCTCTCTGCCTCTCGGTGTGTGTCTCTCTGCCTCTCGGTGTGTGTCTCTCTGCCTCTCGGTGAGTGTCTCTCTGCCTCTCGGTGTGTCTCTCTCTGCCTGTCGGTGTGTCTCTCTGCCTCTCGGTGTGTCTCTCTGCCTCTCGGTGTGTGTCTCTCTGCCTCTCGGTGTGTGTCTCTCTGCCTCTCGGTGTGTGTCTCTCTGCCTCTCGGTGTGTGTCTCTCTGCCTCTCGGTGTGTCTCTCTGCCTCTCGGTGTGTGTCTCTCTGCCTCTCGGTGTGTGTCTCTCTGCCTCTCGGTGTGTGTCTCTCTGCCTCTCGGTGTGTGTCTCTCTGCCTCTCGGTGTGTGTCTCTCTGCCTCTCGGTGTGTCTCTCTCTGCCTCTCGGTGTGCGTCTCTCTGCCTCTCGGTGTGTCTCTCTCTGCCTCTCGGTGTGTCTCTCTCTGCCTCTCGGTGTGTCTCTCTCTGCCTCTCGGTGTGTCTCTCTCTGCCTCTCGGTGTGTGTCTCTCTGCCTCTCGGTGTGTGTCTCTCTGCCTCTCGGTGTGCGTCTCTCTGCCTCTCGGTGTGTGTCTCTCTGCCTCTCGGTGTGTCTATCTCTGCCTCTCGGTGTGTGTCTCTCTGCCTCTCGGTGTGTGCTTCTCTGCTTCTCGGTGTGTGTCTCTCTGCCGTCTCTCTGCCTCTCGGTGTGTGTCTCTCTGCCTCTCGGTGTGTGTCTCTCTGCCTCTCGGTGTGTCTCTCTCTGCCTCTTGGTGTGTCTCTCTCTGCCTCTCGGTGTGTGTCTCTCTGCTTCTCGGTGTGTGTCTCTCTGCCTCTCGGTGTGTGTCTCTCTGCCGTCTCTCTGCCTCTCGGTGTGTCTCTCTGCCTCTCGGTGTGTCTCTCTGACTCTCGGTGTGTGTCTCTCTGCCTCTCGGTGTGTGTCTCTCTGCCTCTCGGTGTGTGTCTCTCTGCCTCTCGGTGTGTGTCTCTCTGTCTCTCGGTGTGTGTCTCTCTGTCTCTCGGTGTGTGTCTCTCTGCCTCTCGGTGTGTGTCTCTCTGCCGTCTCTCTGCCTCTCGGTGTGTGTCTCTCTGCCTCTCGGTGTGTGTCTCTCTGCCTCTCGGTGTGTGTCTCTCTGCCTCTCGGTGTGTGTCTCTCTGCCTCTCAGTGTGTCTCTTTCTGCCTCTCGGTGTGTGTCTCTCTGCCTCTCGGTGTGTCTCTCTGCCTCTCGGTGTGTGTCTCTCTGCCTCTCGGTGTGTGTCTCTCTGCCTCTCGGTGTGTGTCTCTCTGCCGTCTCTCTGCCTCTCGGTGTGTGTCTCTCTGCCTCTCGGTGTGTGTCTCTCTGCCTCTCGGTGTGTGTCTCTCTGCCTCTCGGTGTGTGTCTCTCTGCCTCTCGGTGTGTCTCTCTCTGCCTCTCGGTGTGTGTCTCTCTGCCGTCTCTCTGCCTCTCGGTGTGTGTCTCTCTGTCTCTCAGGGTGTGTCTCTCTGCCGTCTCTCTGCCTCTCGGTGTGTGTCTCTCTGTCTCTCAGGGTGTGTCTCTCTGCCGTCTCTCTGCCTCTCGGTGTGTGCCTTTGTGTCTCTCTGTCTCTCTCCTCATTAGGGTGATTAACCCTGTACAGAACCAATACTTCCCAAAGAGGGAGCGACGCATACATAAAACATAACATACAATGTTTACTATATCCATAGTATACTGAAATAACAAAAGGGCGGGAGCTTGTACCCCGGGCTCCCCTAATGGCTGCCCCTGCCACCCGTAACCCGCCTTTTCTTAGTGCAGACATGCCCACCCAGCAACTCCTATCCAATCACCCAACAGCCCATCCTTTTCTAAAACGTCACTGCATTCATGGGCCCATCCCCTATAGTCCATGGGCCCATCCCTTATAGTTCATGGACCCTTTCCCCTATAGTCCATGGCCCTTCCCCTATAGTCCATTGGCCCTTTCCCCTATAGTCCATGGGTCCTTTCCCTATAGTCCATGGGTCCTTTCCCTATAGTCCATGGGTCCTTTCCCTATAGTCCATGGGCCCTTTCCCTATAGTCCATGGGTCCTTTCCCTATAGTCCATGGGCCCTTTCCCTATAGTCCATGGGTCCTTTCCCTATAGTCCATGGGTCCTTTCCCTATAGTCCATGGGTCCTTTCCCTATAGTCCATGGGCCCTCTCCCTATAGTCCATGGGCCCTCTCCCTATAGTCCATGGGCTCTTCCCCTATAGTCCATAGGTCCTTTCCCTATAGTCCATGGGCCCTTTCCCCTATAGTCCATGGGCCCTTTCCCCGATAGTCCATGGGCCCTCTCCCTAAAGTCCATGGGCCCTCTCCCCTATAGTCCATGGGCCCTTTCCGCTATAGTCCATGGCCCTTCCCCTATAGTCCATTGGCCCTTTCCCCTATAGTCCATGGGCTCTTCCCCTATAGTCCATAGGTCCTTTCCCTATAATCCATGGGCCCTTTCCCCTATAGTCCATGGGCCCTTTCCCCTATAGTCCATGGGCCCTCTCCCTATAGTCCATGGGCCCTCTCCCCTATAGTCCATGGCCCTTCCCCTATAGTTCATTGGCCCTTTCCCCTATAGTCCATGGGCCCTTTCCCCTATAGTCCATGGCCCTTCCCCTATAGTCCATGGGCCCTTTCCCCTATAGTCCATGGCCCTTCCCCTATAGTCCATGGGCCCTTTCCCCTATAGTCCATGGGCTCTTCCCCTATAGTCCATCTGCATCCATTACGCTGCAGAAGCCTCAGGACCAGGCGTGGACGCCTCCTGACCCCGGCGAGTGGACTCACCGCACGGAACAATGCGGGGGAGGGGCAGCGCCGTAGCATTGTACGACAAAAGAGTACCGAGAGGGTAAGACAAACAGGCAGCAGGAAGGAGGCTCCTGTCCCACAAAGCTTACACTTTAGAAGGTCGGGTAGTGGGGGAGCCACGGTGACTATAATACAACACAGTGTGGCTACTCCCCTCCTGAAATCCCTGTCCTGGCTTCCGATCAAATCCAGCATCTCACACTCCGTTCTCCTCCTCACTTTTACAGCTTTACACTCCTCTGTCCCTCCTTACATCTCAGCTGTAATATCTCACTATACCCCCCTCTGCCCCTCCTTACATCTCACCCTAATATTTCACTATACCCCCCTCTGCTCCTCCTTACATCTCACCGCAATATCTCACTATACCCCCTCTGCTCCTCCTTACATCTCACCCTAATATCTCACTATACCCCCCTCTGCCCCTCCTTACATCTCACCGCAATATCTCACTATACCCCCTCTGCTCCTCCTTACATCTCACCCTAATATCTCACTATACCCCCCTCTGCTCCTCCTTACATCTCACCGCAATATCTCACTATACCCCCCTCTGCTCCTCCTTACATCTCACCCTAATATCTCACTATACCCCCTCTGCCCCTCCTTACATCTCACCGCAATATCTCACTATACCCCCCTCTGCTCCTCCTTACATCTCACCCTAATATCTCACTATACCCCCCTCTGCCCCTCCTTACATCTCACCCTAATATCTCACTATACCCCCCTCTGCCCCTCCTTACATCTCACTGCAATATCTCACTATACCCCCCTCTGCTCCTCCTTACATCTCACCCTAATATCTCACTATACCCCCCTCTGCTCCTCCTTACATCTCACCCTAATATCTCACTATACCCCCCTCTGCCCCTCCTTACATCTCACCCTAATATCTCACTATACCCTCCTCTGTCCCTCCTTACATCTCACCGCAATATCTCACTATACCCTCCTCTGCCCCAGCTTACATCTCACCCTAATATCTCACTATACCCCCCTCTTCCCCTCCTTACATCTCAGCCCTAATATCTCGCTATGCACCATCCCGACTCTTGCGTTCTTCTCAAGGATGTCTTCTTTCTACCCCCTTTGTATCTAAAGCCCTCTCCCGCCTTAAACCTTTCTCACTGACTGCCCCGCACCTCTGGAATGCCCTTCCCCTCAACACCCGACTAGCACCCTCTCTATCCACCTTTAAGACCCACCTTAAGACACACTTGCTTAAAGAACATATGAATAGCACTGTGGATATTCTGAACACGATACACAAAGCTTGGCCCCCTGCAGACGCACTTACCAGAACTCCCTCCTACTGTCTCTGTACGTTCTCCCTACCTACCAATTAGACTGTAAGCTCCTCGGGGCAGGGACTCCTCTTCCTTAATGTCTAAAGCACTTATTCCCGTTATCTATATCATCTGTTATTTATTTGATTACCCCATGTATTACTGCTGTGACGCGCTGTGTACATTAATGGCGCTATATAAATAAAGACACACAATACAATACAATACTCAGGGAGGAAAGCTTAACAGGACATCTGGACATTGTGCAGCCGACAAGAAGATTTCAATGGGGCTGATTCCACGTATTCTGCTTTATGAAACATTTCCATTACGCAGAACTCCACATTCACGCCGGAGAGGCTGACTTCACCTGTTTACTGAGTTCTGGTTGACCAGCCTGCGACCGGCAGCTTTTGTACAAACACTGAAGCACAAAATGTTCTCTTGCGCGCGCGCTTCCGTGTCTCTCCCAGCCTCTCGACGCCTATCCTTCCGCCTCGTTAAATTCGGTGACGCTGCTGGGCCCCCGTTCTTGGCATCGCAAGGTGGTACGATCAATACTTTGCAGGAGGGCGTCGGTGTTCCTAACCTGCGGAGGCAAGGAGCTGAAGGAAGATACCACGCCTAGAAGTGCAAGACATATCCACGCCCGCACTACAGATATGTATGATAAATACACACACCTATATACTTAGCATACATCAACATTATATATATATATGTATGTATCTGCACACTCCCACACACACCTTTTGTTACATAGTTACACAATTACACAGTTACATAGTTACATAATAGATGAGGTTGAAAAAAGACGTACGTCCATCAAGTTCAACCTATGCTAAATTTAGACGACAGATACTTTATCCTATATCTATACTTACTTATTAATCCAGAGGAAGGCAAACAACCCCCCCCCCCCACCCCCCAGTGACATATCATCCAATGATATCTCATAAGGGGGAAAATAAATTCCTTCCTGACTCCAAGAATTGGCAATCGGATTAATCCCTGGATCAACATCCTTCCCATGTTTACTTATTTGGTATATCCCTGTATACCTTTCCCATCTAAAAAGATGTCCAACCTTTTTTTGAACAAATCTATTGTATCTGCCATCACAGTCTCCCTGGGTAATGAACCCCGCACTGTAACTGCCCTTACTGTAAAGAACCCTTTCCTTTGTTGCTGGTGAAATCTCCTTTCCTCCAACCTTAAGGGATGGCCCGAGTCCTTAGTACTGCCCGTGGGATGAATAGTTCTTTTGAAAGCTCCTTGTATTGTCCCTGAATATATTTGTATATAGTTATCATATCCCCTCTGAGACGCCTCTTTTCTAATGTAAATAAATCTAATTTAGCTAGCCTCTGCTCATAAGTTAGATTGTCCATCCCCTTTATTCATTTGGTGGCTCATCTCTGCACTCTCTCTAGTTCTATAATGTCTTTTCTTAGGATTAGTGCCCAAAATTGTACTCCATATTCAAGGTGTGGTCTTACTAGTGCTTTGTAAAGGGGCATAATTATGTTTTGTAAAGCGCTGTATAAACTGTGGGTGCTTTATAAATGTATTTTTACACACATACACACTCTTACATCACTAACATTCAGGGACCATTTAACACCTTAAGTCATAAATCGCATACTACACAGGGAGGTAGGGGGGGGGGTGGATTTAGACTTCATCCACAGATCCCATTCGAGGACGCAGTGTTTTTGAGTAAAACCCTTTCTTGCTTTATTCATTGTAACATCGCCGGAAGAAGAGATCAGTGTATCTCGAAAGCTCGCACAAATAAAAGCATTTCGTTAGCCACAGAACGGTATCGTCTATTTATTTTTGATTTGATATTTGAGATATATATATATATATATATATATATATATATATATATACACGTTTTACAAGAAACCTCCGCCGTATAGCATATAGCCAATAAAAAGATCACTTGTGAGCACATTCTCATGTCTTAGCCAGGTCTGCAGCCCCGTGCCTTTCAACCATTATCGCCCATCATACAGCGCTCCCACTGCAGCAAGGGATTCTGGGAAAGACGTGCAAATGAAGCACACCTTTTGCTTCAAATCCATTTTGACATGGACCCCCTATAAGCTTCTGCCTGCTGCATTGCACAGCTTTTCAGCACAGCCTGAGTTACGATGCATACGTGTGTGTGTGTGTGTGTGTGTGTGTGTGTGTGTGTGTGTGTGTGTGTGTGTGTGTGTGTGTGTGTGTGTGTGTGTGTGTGTGTGTGTGTGTGTGTGTGTGTGTGTGTGTGTGTGTGTGTGTGTGTGTGTGTTTACGCACACAGGTGATTGTTACTAGCATAATCTGGGCATTCAACGCGTTTTCTTATCTGCCGGGAGTCATTCGGCCCCACGTCCTGTTGAAGCAGCTCGAAAGGGCACCTTGCCCCCCCCCCTCCCCTCCGACTCGCCTGCACCCATTCTCCTCCCTGAGGCTTTAGTGATAACTGCTGCCCATGTGCAACCCCCCACCCCCACCCCTAGGGGGTAGAATGCAAAGCATTTATTGCCCTGATTACAAAGTCCTCTCCTCCACCCACACAGCCCCATTATCTGGTTCCCAGGACTAAGCCCCCGGGGGCGTTTCCTGCAAGATATCCCGAATCAGAAAGCAAAAAAGGAAAGTGCCCGGCCTTTTGGTCGCTGATAGAGTTTGGCGCTGCTCTATTGTAACCGCGTGATATCTGCGTTTGGCAGACAGGGAAAAAAAAAAACGCGTGTAAATAAACCTCAAAGTCGGCAATTTAATGTTCCGTCGGCTGGCGCGGATTCGGCGTCGGAAGGTGTCGCAGAGAGAGGTTTTTGTTGGAAGTGGTTGTAAGAACAGGTAGAAGATTTGTAGGGAGCGGTTATAGGAGCAGTTAGGGGAGGAGTTATAGGAGCAGTTAGGGGAGGGGTTATAGGAGCAGTTAGGGGAGGGGTTATAGGGAGCAGCTGGGGGAGGAGTTATAGGGAGCGGTTATAGGAGCAGTTAGGGGAGTAGTTATAGGGAGCGGTTTTAGGAGCAGTTAGGAGAGGAGTTATAGGGAGCGGTTTTAGGAGCAGTTAGGGGAGGAGTTATAGGAGCAGTTAGGGGAGGGGTTATAGGAGCAGTTAGGGGAGGGGTTATAGGGAGCAGCTGGGGAGGAGTTATAGGGAGCGGTTATAGGAGCAGTTAGGGGAGGAGTTATAGGGAGCGGTTATAGGAGCAGTTAGGGGAGTAGTTATAGGGAGCGGTTATAGGAGCAGTTAGGGGAGGTGTTATAGGGAGCGGTTATAGGAGCAGTTAGGGGAGGAGTTATAGGGAGCGGTTATAGGAGCAGTTAGGGGAGGAGTTATAGGAGAAGTTAGGGGAGGAGTTATAGGGAGAGGTTATAGGAGCAGTTAGGGGAGGAGTAATAGGGAGAGGCTATAGGAGCAATTAAGGGAGGAGTTATAGGGAGCGGTTATAGGAGCAGTTAGGGGAGGAGTTATAGGGAGCGGTTATAGGAGCAGTTAGGGGAGGAGTTATAGGGAGCGGTTATAGGAGCAGTTAAGGGAGGATTTATAGGGAGAGGTTATAGGAGGAGTTAGGGGAGGAGTTATAGGGAGCGGTTATAGGAGGCGTTAGGGGAGGAGTTATAGGGAGAGGTTAGATGAGGAGTTAGGGGAGGAGTTATAGGGAGCGGTTATAGGAGGCGTTAGGGGAGGAGTTATAGGGAGAGGTTAGATGAGGAGTTAGGGGAGGAGTTATAGGGAGCGGTTATAGGAGCAGTTAAGGGAGGAGTTATAGGGAGAGGTTAGATGAGGAGTTAGGGGAGGAGTTATAGGGAGCGGTTATAGGAGCAGTTAAGGGAGGATTTATAGGGAGAGGTTATAGGAGGAGTTAGGGGAGGAGTTATAGGGAGCGGTTATAGGAGCAGTTAGGGGAGGAGTTATAGGGAGAGGTTAGATGAGGAGTTCTTCTGCAAAATATTACTTTTCCTTTCCCTTGCAACAAAGTACCCCGGTGACAATCACACCTATGCTTAAAAAACACCCCCGCTATCCGATCTAAGAAGCTCAAATAAAGTTGAACCCATTTGTCACCAGCTCTGAGGAAACACCTTGGCACCACATTACACAGCCAATTCCACGTACAGGCCTCAGCGGTCTCCTGCATACGCAGGAATTCACTGCCTACAGCTGCTTCTGTGGACGTTTAATGTACCGGAAAGTCAATTCGCTGAAGCGGCCCATTCCAAGCGCCCAAAGCCTCCCCCCCCCCCTCCCCTCCGCTCCTTCAGCTCGCAATTTATAATGGACCGCATCCAAGCCGGGACTGTTATTAAGAGCCGGCTGAAATATTTATAGAATATTTAAACAATTCAGGGGGGGGGGGGGGTAGGGCCGCTTTGAAATGTTTAATAGAATCAGTCACTCCCCGACGCCTGTGGGCATTAAACACAGAGTCACATTTTGGTGTTTGCGCCGGCTGGCCAGCGGTAACGTATGCGGCAGACGTTGCGCACAGCTGGAATACGCGTGTGTGTGTTTCTTTGCGACGCAAGGATATACCGGGGAGCCACGACAAGCGATAAACCGTGAAAGTGGGGTCATCTCGGCGAGGTTTATTCAAAGGGAAAAGAAAGTGGGTGCTGTGTACAAGTCTCACCTTTTGATTATTTGTTTTTTAAGCGCACAAAAAATAAGTGGCGCACGCGGGGATTGAACCCGCAAGCGCCAACCAACCCCTCTATTTAAACCTCCGTTGATAATAATGTTTATCTGTTTTTACAAGTGTAACTGTTGATCAAAAACCATGGATGATGTTCGGCTTGTGCAGTGTCTTTGGTAATTCCCTGAGGGCATTCAACCCATCCTAGAGACCCTGTATGTCAGGGCTTTGTATCTCAGGAGTTGGAAAAAAAACAAACAAACGTGCTTGCTGATGCAGTGTATAAAGATATCTTACACTCCTTTTTTTTTTTTTATGACATAAAGACACAGAAAGGAGAGAGAGAGAGAGAGAGAGAGAGAGAGAGAGAGAGAGAGAGAGAGAGAGAGAGAGAGAGAGAGAGAGAGAGAGAGAGAGAGAGAGAGAGAGAGAGAGAGAGAGAATATCTCACTATACCCTCCTCTGCCCCTCCTTACATCTCACCCTAATATCTCACTATACCCTCCTCTGCCCCTCCTTACATCTCACCCTAATATCTCACTATACCACCCTCTGCCCCTCCTTACATCTCACCCTAATATCTCACTATGCACTCCTGCCCCTCCTTACATCTCACCCTAATATCTCACTATACCACCCTCTGCCCCTCTTTACATCTCACCCTAATATCTCACTATACCCTCCTCTGCCTCCCCTTACATCTCACCCTAATATCTCACTATACCCTCCTCTGCCCCTCCTTACATCTCACCCTAATATCTCACTATACCACCCTCTGCCCCTCCTTACATCTCACCCTAATATCTCACTATGCACTCCTGCCCCTCCTTACATCTCACCCTAATATCTCACTATACCACCCTCTGCCCCTCTTTACATCTCACCCTAATATCTCACTATACCCTCCTCTGCCTCTCCTTACATCTCACCCTAATATCTCACTATACCCTCCTATTCCCCTCCTTACATCTCACCCTAATATCTCACTATACCACCCTCTGCCCCTCCTTACATCTCACCCTAATATCTCACTATACCGCCCTCTGCCCCTCTTTACATCTCAACCTTATATCTCACTATACCCTCCTCTGCCCCTCCTTACATCTCACCCAAATATCTCACTATACCACCCTCTGCCCCTCTTTACATCTCACCCTAATATCTCACTATACCCTCCTCTGCCTCTCCTTACATCTCACCCTAATATCTCACTATACCCTCCTCTGCCCCTCCTTACATCTCACCCTAATATCTCACTATACCACCCTCTGCCCCTCCTTACATCTCACCCTAATATCTCACTATACCCTCCTCTGCCCCTCCTTACATCTCACCCTGATATCTTACTATACCACCCTCTGCCCCTCTACATCTCACCCTAATATCTCACTATACCGTCCTCTGCCCCTCCTCACATCTCACCCTAATATTTCACTATAAGTGCAATACTGTATATACAAGACATTGCATGCACAGTTAGAGATCATATATATTATAGGCGTATGTAACAGTTACAGATAATATATATTATAGGCGTATGTAGCAGTTACAGATAATATATATTATAGGCGTATATAACAGTTACAGATAATATATGTTATAGGCGTATGTAACAGTTACAGATAATATATGTTATAGGCGTATGTAACAGTTACAGATAATATATATTATAGGCGTATATAACAGTTACAGATAATATATGTTATAGGCGTATGTAACAGTTACAGATAATATATGTTATAGGCGTATGTAACAGTTACAGATAATATATGTTATAGGCGTATGTAACAGTTAGAGATAATATATGTTATAGGCGTATGTAACAGTTACAGATAATATATGTTATAGGCGTATGTAACAGTTACAGATAATATATGTTATAGGCGTATGTAACAGTTACAGATAATATATATTATAGGCGTATATAACAGTTACAGATAATATATGTTATAGGCGTATGTAACAGTTACAGATAATATATGTTATAGGCGTATATAACAGTTACAGATAATATATGTTATAGGCGTATGTAACAGTTAGAGATAATATATGTTATAGGCGTATGTAACAGTTAGAGATAATATATGTTATAGGCGTATGTAACAGTTACAGATAATATATGTTATAGGCGTATGTAACAGTTAGAGATAATATATGTTATAGGCGTATGTAACAGTTACAGATAATATATGTTATAGGCGTATGTAACAGTTACAGATAACATATATTATAGGCGTATATAACAGTTACAGATAATATATATTATAGGCGTATGTAGCAGTTACAGATAATATATATTATAGGCGTATATAACAGTTACAGATAATATATGTTATAGGCGTATGTAACAGTTACAGATAATATATGTTATAGGCGTATGTAACAGTTACAGATAACATATATTATAGGCGTATATAACAGTTACAGATAATATATGTTATAGGCGTATGTAACAGTTACAGATAATATATGTTATAGGCGTATATAACAGTTACAGATAATATATGTTATAGGCGTATGTAACAGTTAGAGATAATATATGTTATAGGCGTATGTAACAGTTACAGATAATATATGTTATAGGCGTATATAACAGTTACAGACCAGATTAAAATGCGAGTGAGCTTTAGTTATGAAAGAACTTAGACTGGTGGTGAATGTGAGAGTCTCCGGAAGACTGTTCCAGTTTTGGGGGGCACGGTAAGAGAAGGAGGAGCGGCCGGATACTATGCTGAACCTTGGGACCATGAACAGTCTTTTGAGTCAGATCTCTTATGATAAGCGCTGCGTGTGGTAGGGGTGAGGAGCTTGATGTATTTGGTTTGACATCACATATTGGACATTGTCTGTCCTCGCATTCACTTTACTAACTGGCCTCACCTCTTTACCATTAGTCACACCGCATCAATACAAGTCTTCTCGGTAGCCCACTCAACCTCATTAACAGGCCATGCCCCTAAGGAATGGTGTTAAGCCATAAATTGTGCTGCTTTCCCCCTTAAGGTTTCTCAGTAAGATCAAAGGCAGGAAAGGACAGGCTCGGCTGGCTGAAGTCACCAGATCTCTGGGACAAACAAGTCCTTCAAGACTTGGAGGACCATCTTCTTCTCCTCCTCCCCCCTCAGCTCCATCCCAGGTCCAGAGGGGATATTGCTGTACCTATATATAAACCCTACGGCATTAACTACCTTCCCCTATTACTGTATCCCCCCCCCCCCCTGCCTCGTCACTCACTACCTTTAACCATTCATTCACCGCCCTCCTTGATCGATGCTCTTCAACGTCCGAGAGCCTTCTGAGTCCTGCGTGTCAACGCAGAGACGACTTTTCTTCCGAGGCAGCGCAAAGAGATAATGGGGCAGGGCTGCAGACCTGGCTGAGGCGTAGGGTTTTTATTTGTTGTTCACTGGACGGGGGGGGGGAGGGTTTCTGCCCCTTTTTTTTTTTTTACCCGCCGTCACTTATATAATGTGGGGTTGAAACCTATGCCAGCTTCGCATTGGCAATGCCAGCGTAACCAGCTTCACAGTGGTGAGAATGAAAAGGTGGAAACAGCTGTCTGTGAGCAGGTTTGCTCGCTCTGCACTTCTGTAACCCAGGCTGCGTTGGGAAAAAAAAGCTGTGTAATGCGACGGACGTAAACTTATACGGGTCCCCCTGATAAAATGGGACAAGAAGCCAAGGGTGACTCACTGTGAGTGCTCATTTGCATGTCATTTCCCAGAATCCCTAGCATCAATTGTATGCTAAGACAGCAGTGATCAACTCCAGTCCTCAACCCCCCCTCCCCCCCCCCAAACAGGTTAGGTTTTTAGGATATCCCGGTTTCAGCGCCGTTGGCTCTGTCAGTCCGTGCTTCAGCACAGGTGGCTCAATCAGAGGCACACTCTTAGACTGTTTGAGCCAACTATACTGAAGCTGGGATATCCTGCACCCCATACCGAGAGGTTTGTATCTCCGAAAGCAGGAGGTCCCCAGAGCTGAAATTAAAGGGGTTAAGATCCGGAGACCCCCCCCCCCCCCCCCTGCTTCAATCCTACGTTTAAAAAAAATCACCCCTTGAATTGCTCCCTGTAACAGGGACTTATCTCTTGTTTAAATAAAGCAGAGAGCGTTAATTGCAGCCACTCAATTAACTAGTCTCCACCTGGACCAATGAGAGCTCTGTAAAAAGCCTCATGTGAGACACAGGAGAGAGATTTCTCCTTAGCTCACATTTGGGCTGACAGAAGGAGAGCAGAGAAGCCTGCACACAGACACTGTCGTGAGCACAAAGGCTGAAATCCAGACACCCAGAGACCTACATTTCCCAGACACAGAAACCTGCCAGAGACTGACATGGAGGGCCACCTGCTTAAGGTACCTCCTGAGACTTTGGGGTGATAGGCTGGTAATGGGACTATCCCTCCAGTCCCGCAGATAGGACCTGGGGCAGTAAGTTACCCCTTACACAGGGATAGGGGTTTGTTATTTTGGTGTTTTTGTATGTTTTGCCTGGATAGAGGAACAGGCTCAATAAAGCCAAGATATAATTTCCCCCAAATCGGTCTCCATCATATGTACCTCTGCCCACATCTTCTGCACTCCCTTTAAAGTCCGAGAAAGCAGCGAGACGGCCTCCAGGTTGTCCACTTCATCAAAGACGGCGGGCTTTCAGTTCCAACAAAAACTGAATGCCCCCCTCCCCCCCCCCCCACACCCCAACGCCTCAACAGAGAGGCTGAAGGCCAGAAGCGTGTCAGACCCCCTGCCATCTGCTTGCAGCAGACCCCCCGTCCCATCTGGGCGCCGGACGGCACGCTCGGCACTGTCCCCGTGCCCCTCGCACCCCCCTCCCACACATTGGCTTCCCATTCGGACGTCTCTTCGGCGATTAAAGCTTTGAAAGAGTCCGGGTCTCTCCATTGAAAACAGCCGTTCTGTCTTCTAAAAAAAACAACCGTCCCTCTCCCTCCTCCCTCCCTGCCCTCCCTTCCTGCCCCCCCTTCCTTCCTCCCTCCCCCCCCAGGACGAAAAACAAACGCCCTGCCAGCGTACAGCTACACTGGGTATGACCAGCACATTATTAACCCTTTGAGGGGGGGGGGCGTGGGATCGCCAGACTGTGATGTCCCGAGGCACTAGTAGGGTTAACACCTTTATGGGGGGCGGGGAGGGGGGGGGGCACTTTAATAGATATATTCTAACTTGTATGTATGTATATCCTTATTTATATAGCGTCCCCAGCCAGGGCTGCCGGCTGCTTTCCGGGGGCTCAGGTTTAGATATTTCACTGGAGCCCCCTGAGTCGGTGGCCTCGCGAGCCCCCCCCCCCTCTTACTTGCCACCCCTATCTTACACAACCTCTCGCTCTCTCACCCCGCTCCCCTATTTCTCTCCCCCTTCTCACACTCCCTCTTATCATCATCTCTTTCTCCATGTATTTCTCTCCCCCCCCCTCTGACTCTTCCTGCCCCCCTCCGTCTCTTGCTCACTCCCTCGTCTCTCACTCACACTCCCCCTCACTCAAAGACTCATGCCAGCCTCCTCACTGTTCCCCCTCTCTACAACTCTCCCCCTTTTCCACCTCGTGCCTCTCCCTCTAACACCCCCTTTCCCCCCTCTCCCTCGCTCACTCTCCCCTCACCTCCTCTCTCACTCAATTCCGTTCCCCCAATCCCCCTCCTTCTCAAATCCCGACCCCTCTCTCACATCCCAGTCTCCCCTCACACTCAATCCACCCTCACACTCAATGCCCCCCCTCTCCACTAAATCTCCCAACACACACACGCAATCCCCCCCACACACACACAAACACAATACACACACACTCAATATACTCACCAACCCCCCAAGAATTTTATCTTGGGGGGGGGAAGCTTCTGATGTCTAATGGGCGGGTCCAAATTCCAGTGCCTAATGGTGAGTGGGGGGGGGGTGGACTTAGGGTGAAGGCAGGGCCGCAGCTGGGTTGTCCTCGACCTCTGACTGCACCCAGCGTCCCGCGCCAGCTGGGGCCCCCACAGTTGCCGGGGCCCGGGTCAACTTCCCGGGCTCTTCCTCCCTGTTGGCAGCCCTGTCCACAGTGTTCTCAGCACTTTACGAAAGACAGTACAAGGAATTAGAATAACAATAAGTGCAGCAAACAAGATCAGACAACAGGAAAGGAAATCCCTGCCCCGAAGAGCTTACAATCTAAGCGGTATGTTGGGAGAGTTGCAGAGATAGCAGGTGAGGGAATAAGTGCAGTAGATGGCAGTGCTTGGACACCATGGTTGGTAAGCGAGACTGTGGGTGTGGGACAGTAGATGGCAGTGCTTGGACACCATGGTTGGTAGGAGTGACTGTGGGTGTGGGACAGTAGATGGCAGGGCTTGGACACCATGGTTGGTAGGAGTGACTGTGGGTGTGGGACAGTAGATGGCAGGGCTTGGACACCGTGGTTGGTAGGAGCGACTGTGGGTGTGGGACAGTGGCCAGGAGTCCAGGCTTTTGGGAGGCTTCATGTAAGAGGTGAGTTTTCATGTTGGACTTGAAGGTGGGGAGAGAAGGTGCTCGGCGCATACTGAGTGTGAGGGAGAACCACAGGTAAGGGGCAGTGAGTGAGCATCTCACTCAGGTCCTCAGTGTACCACTCACTTCCCAAGCATCTCCCTCGCCTCCCTAGCACCTCTGTCATCTCCCCCAGCATCTACATCTACACAAACAAAATAAATCGGAGGACGAAATCTAACCGCTTCATTGTCTCAGCCTAACATGTTACTATTTAAAAAGCATCCAAGGTATCCACATGTTCAAAGGAAGTATCAAAGACATATTTAATTTCTTAGGGGCAGCACCTTGAATCACAGTTGCTGTGAAGCATGTGTTGCAGTGGGGACGTGGCAGTTCTAATGTGAAAAACAGCTCACAGAGTGATGTTTAAACGCACTAAAACCAGGGCAGAGAACCTTATCATTATCACTGGGACCACACAGCACCCAACCCCAAAGATTATATTGTTCGTGTTGTCACACACGCAGAATTAGGAAACATTTAAGATACGGGATAGCCGACGAGACATATGTTAACTAACGGGGAATTTCAGGAATAATAGGACATGTCTTGCAAAGCATCGTTGACCCCCATTGAGTTGTCGGCACTGCATTGGGTCAATAGCTTCGGTAGTAGGCTTCTCCCGTGTGTAGTGGGCTAATCTATCAAGTGATCAAGACCTCTTTGGAGTCTTTCGACCAATTGGGAGAACAGGAAATGTGTCCATGGAGTAATAGCCACTTCTAAGGCATTCTTCCACACAAGCCTTCAAAACATTCCTGTGCTGGAGAGGTCTGCAAACCATCTCACTGTATTAAAGACAAAGACGATGAGATGGGGAGCAGGAAGGCAGAGGGGTGCGGGAGGCCAGGTGGTAAAACCGTGAAAGGCACACGTGGTGGTAGAGAGAACAGGGAGGGTGTGGGAAGAGAAAAAAGGGTTCTGAGGGCAAGGCAAGCACTGGGAAGATGAGGTTGGCACAGGGCATGTGAGTGTGACACTGGGGAGAATAAGGCACTCAAGGAAGTAAGGTATTGCATGTAAGCATTGAGGAGTAAAGATAAACGCTGGAGAGGTGAGGTATACATTGGGGAGGAGAAATAGGCACTGGAGAGATGTGCTGGACACTGGAGGATGGGAGGTAGACTTTTGGGAGGTGAGGGAGATGCTGGCCAGGTGAGGGAGATGCTGCGGAGGTGAGGGAGATGCTGGGGAGGTGAGGGAGATGCTGGCCAGGTGAAGGAGACACTTGGGATGTGAGGGAGATGCTGGGGAGGTGAGGGAGATGCTGGTCAGGTGAAGGAGACGCTCGGGATGTGAGGGAGATGCTGGGGAGGTGAGGGAGATGCTGGGGAGGTGAAGGAGACACTGGGATGTGAGGGAGATGCTGGGGAGGTGAGGGAGATGCTGGGGAGGTGAGGGAGATGCTGGGGAGGTGAAGGAGACACTGGGGATGTGAGGGAGATGCTGGGGAGGTGAGGGAGATGCTGGGGAGGTGAGGGAGATGCTGGGGAGGTGAGGGAGACACTGGGGATGTGAGGGAGATGCTGGGGAGGTGAGGGAGATGCTGGGGAGGTGAAGGAGACGCTCGGGATGTGAGGGAGATGCTGGGGAGGTGAGGGAGATGCTGGTCAGGTGAAGGAGACGCTCGGGATGTGAGGGAGATGCTGGGGAGGTGAGGGAGATGCTGGGGAGGTGAGGGAGAAGCTCTCCATCAGCAGACTCAAGCCTCTCCTTAGCAAAACCCTGCGAAAGGTCCCCCCAGTTGACTATGGAAACTCACTCTATTTTAGCTTGCCAAACAACCAGAAAAGTGATTTTATCGGCAATTCGGAATAGTGCAGCTAGAACCTGCTCAGATACAACTGCATCAGTGGAAGCCTGAGAGATCGTCAATGGCTACAATCTATAAGACCATACACGGCCTAACTCCATATCAGCCTTCCAGACGACTCGGGATCGACCCACAACGCACTGCTCTGTGGTCTTAGACACAAATCCACCAGGACGGGAAATACCGTAGAGAATTCTCGGCAGAAGAAGTCCAGACATTGGAACTACCTCCCTGTTGACATCAAGAAAGCTCCCACCTTCCAAGCTTTCCGCAAATCCCTAAACATCGACCTCTCCTGTGAGGCATTTGGGGACTAGCCTCAAATTCTCACGCATTGTCCCGTACCGCGAAACCTTTGGGTCCTCCTCTCGCTAACAGAAACCATGGATTGGTTGGTGAGTACAGTGTTGTATATGTACCTACGCCTCCCAGCTGGTAAACTGGGGGAACAAAACGACACCATCTTTATGTAAGATAATGGACAACATTGACTAAGCCGCCTTTGGCCGCTGGAAATGCCTTACAGCCAGGGTTGCCACCTCTTATTGAATGCTACGTGACGTCATGACCTCATGTCGCATTCAAGTTGCCGTGATAACGGGGACACCTTATGGCGCCGAGGCGTCATGATGCCACGTTGTCCCAGCAACGCGACGCCACAGAGCATCTCATTGTCATGGCAATGGGCGTCACGGGACACCGTGGTCATGGCAACGTGGCACTATTTGACAGCGCGCAGCCATGTTGAGAGGACTTGGAGGGGGGTGATGTTGGTAGGACGCCGACGCCACCCCCCGGAGATTTACCAGGTAAAACCGGAGATACGTGGTCTCCGGGTCAAACCCAGAGTGGCGGCGACCCTGACCGCAGCCCATTCAAGTAAAGAAACACCAGGACCACCAGGCTCCTTTCAAACACCGTCCTGTTGCTGTGATGTCACAGGCAGAGCCATCAATGACATCACAGGAGGTGACAGCAGGGAGACGCAGAACACGGCGGCACACACAGGGAAACCATGACATCCCTCACTTGGGACGGTTGAACTTTGTTGATACTCATTTTAGATCTTAGTCGCCAAATATGAGATATGACGTTGGCGTGAATACAGCGCAGGTCTTTGCTAACGTGGGCGGAGTCTGCCAGGGAGCGTGGGAAATGTCCACGGCTATTTTGAACAGCCAAAGAAACCGTGCAGAGCCAT